>NC_056733.1:1246678278-1246708278 GCF_019279795.1 Protopterus annectens | reverse complement strand
TTCGTAATAAAACACCAAATGTCTAAGAACTCAAAACAAAAAAATACACCAAACTCCAAGCAGATAGGAAATACCAAACCCGGAGATGATAGAAAAAGTTTTCCTTTAATAACATGTCCTGGTACCTCAGCAATTCGCCTTCAGTGGAACACCTCACCATACAAAAAACATCTTCTTATATACAATTAACTCATTAATCAATCAATTCATTAATCAATTTGGAATGAATTTAAAAGTATAGCAACTCAATATTGTCTTAAAAATTCATGACAATGTTGCACAACAGCATAAATAAACATTGCTGAATTTAAATACATACTAACACATACCTACAACTTATGCCTTAATACAAAATCAAAAATATTATTAACAATACAAAAATTTTCGACAATGCAAAATTTTTATAACGGAATCCCAGTGTCTAAATTCATGCCCCTCGGATATAAAGTATGATAATTAAAAATAATTTTATATTCTATTCTGTTGAGTTCAGTTTTGAAATTACCAATCTCAAAATGTGGTCTAGCCAATATACTAAAAATAAATCCATCACTATTACCATTGTGCACATTAACAAAATGTGTGGTCATGGGGTTATCCATGTTACTCCTCACATCCCCCAAATGTTTGAGGATGCAAATTTTTACTTTTCTAGTAGTTTGGCCAACATACCAAAGTGGCTTGGCACAATCACACCCCAAAATATAAGCCACCCCTTGTGATGAGCAATCAAACTTCTCAAACGTTTGATACTTTTTCCCATTAATTTTCTTTCCATGTAGATTTCTAACCCTATGACATACCGAACATCGTCCACAACATTGCATGCCAACAATCGAGGCATCTGTTGGATAATCCAACTTCCTAGTTAACAATTCTGTCAAATTATTAACTCTACTGTAGGAAAAAGTAATATGTCTAGGAAACATACAACCAACAGTCACATCATCACAAACTATATGCCAAAATTGTTTGACACTATTATCAACTATCTGTGAAAATTCAGAATACCTGGATACAAAAAATAATCTGTCCTGTTCACGTGAAGCTGAGCATTGTTTGTGGTAAACACCTCTTGTTTTCTGTCCTCCACACAACCTATCCTTAATTCCTAACAGCATTGTCTCTGAATAACCTCTGGAAGAAAGTCTTACAAACACCTCACTAAGGACTTCATCCCACAATTTTAAATCAGAGGTACCAACCCATGTATTCTCAGGCTCTCCCACCATTTAGTCCTTGAACATACCTGCCCTTGCTTGTGTAATGGTCGGATGGCCAATCATCCTATCAATTTTTGGATAGTCCCACCAGGGACTACCCTCTGTATGTAACGTAGACTTAGCAAATCAACAATGTTACTCCCACTGATAATATCCTGCCTGTGGTGTGAGTAGCAGTGCTTTGCTCATTCCTGCCCAGCTGGATATGACATACGGTGACAGCGCTATATAATACTGGGGTTGCTGTTGATTCCCTTCTCATTCTTTTTGTATGCTTTATTGTTACGTTGTTCTTTCTTCATAAATATATATATATATATATATATATATATATATATATATATATATATATATATATGTGTGTGTGTGTGTGTGTGTGTGTATACATATATATATATATATATATATATATATATATATATATATATATATATATATATATATATATATATATATATATATATATATATATATATATATATATATATACTTATATATGCAGTTCCTATGCTGGGCACTGCTTAGACCCATGCTTACTGGCACTTATATGTGTTTACTGCTGCTTATTTGTGCTTACTCCTGCTTACTAGTACCTTATTCCTTATGACAGTGCCACTTTGCTTGAATGATATTTAAGTTAAATATCTCATATGATACTCTTATGTTGGTTTTATGGCAAAACGACATTCATTCCACATGGAAAATGATATGTGCTACTGTTGAGCTTGAACCGTGAATGCCTGTTTGTTAGACGGATGCTCTAAATACTACACTATTGACACTTACATTGATTCCGCATGTTTTTCTCTATTTGAATGAATATGATGTGTAAGCTATGCTCGGCAGAGGTCAGCGACGTGCAGACACGCTGCGCTTTGCTTACACCTTCGATATTGCAGCAATTTGAATGTATAATAGGGACACTGGGACAGGGAATCTAATTGTGAATGTTCTAGGGACAGGGCTCAACATTCCACTACGTGCTTGTGTGTTTACTACTACGAGTTTATTTCACTGTTCATGGACACTCTTGTATGCTTAGCATACATTTCAGTATCCGCGAAAACTGAATTACTGACTTAGTATTAGGGGTGAGCTCTACTAGTAGGCATAGTAGGTTTTGCAAGAGTCGGGGCATGTTTACACCTCTGTAGAGCACTTGTACATGCCCCCTGCACTCGCACACGTTTTCTGTGCACGTTGAGTTTGCGGTGGCGTGCCCTCATACATATTCATATAGCGCTGCTGCGCCATCTGTAGTGAGGACGCTTGGCGCAAGGCTAAAACCGTCCTTGCGCCGAGCTTCTTGAATCCCAGGGTAAATCTAAGATCATAACCTTTCCACTATCAATCTGCAAACAGACTCTAGTTGCATCATTATATAAAGGTGGCTCTTTTGTATTCTTCAATAATTATCAGCCTGTTACACCTGCTTCAATTCACTGTAAAATGCAGAAACAGTGTGTTAACTATCAACTCCTTCATAATTATTTTTAACCTAAACTTAATATTAATCACACAGTACTGTTTCAGACCAAAAGGCACTAGTACTGCCCTACTTTACATAATTGACTGCAATCAAAACAAATTTAATAGTAGCCATTATAGTCATGTGATTTCTAAACCTGCCAATGGCATTTGACACTCTATGTTATACCAAAATGCTTTGTGTCATTGCATCATATGGATTCACCTTAAATGCCATTAAATGGTTCACCAGATTTCTTACATGTAGAGAAATCTCTTGTCAGATTGAACAGGGCTAGCTACCAACATCTTATAGTTCACCTGACAGATTCTCTGGGCTCTGTTCATGGGGTGCTTCTTCTCACAAAATTTGTTAGCAATATGGACAGCTGTTGTGAGCCATATATAAGAAAATGTACTAATGACTTACTCATCTATACAGTTTAACTCTCTCAAGTGTCAATACAACATTCTCAAATTGCTTTCAGTATTTGTACCTCTAACTCAAGAATATATTGTTCACTTTAATGATGGCAAATGCAAATCCATGGTTTTTTTTTTTACTCAGAAATAACAACTACCTGTCGAGGGACTTTTCCTTGGACTCAGATCTAGGTTCTGCAAAAAATCATAAATTATCTAGTCTAACATTACATCCTTTATAACTTGCTTTTAGTTTTATATATGTTGACTAAATCCGTTTTCGTGGAACCTGTCTTGTCCACATTATTTGGAGTGGATACTACAGTCATACATTCTTCTGAATAGAAGATACTGACGGAGGGACAGCCTTTATAGATACCAGGAACAGCATTGTTACTTTAATTTTGTTTTGTGCCTTGTGCTTTTGTGGATTACTAATTATTGAATATATGGAGATGATAGGCCTAGGTTAGAAAGCTGATTGAGGAATTTACTGTGAGAAACCATGTCAAAAGCTTTTGATAGATCTAGAAATACTATTTGAGTTGTGAGCTTTATTGGCAGAGTCTGTAAATGATAGTAATGCAGTAGAGATGCTGTGGTCTGGCTAAAATCCATGTTGCATATTTCTGATTAACTTATTTTTTTAAGATAGTGGAGAAATTGTTCATGTATACATCATTCAAGGATTTTAGTGAGGGGAGACAGGATGGCTACAGAATGGAAATTGGTAATGTCAGTGGATTTACCTCCTATATGTAAGGAGAAAATATGCATCATTTTCCAAAAGTTAGAAACACAGGATTTTGTTATTGATCTGTTAATAAGAATGCTGATTTGGTATGTTATTGCATCTGTGGCTAGATTTAAGTATTCTGTGGGAAGGTTGTCGGCTGAGGAGGAACATGATTTATTTTATGTAAAAGCTTTTTTATGAGAGTTATAGAAATTGGTTGAAAGGTAAAGTGGGTGGAATTATCTGTATGTTTATTGCAGAGGTTGCAGTTTGGTGAGTTTTATGAAGGAAATGTGCTAGGTTCTAAGGTAGGAGAAGTTAGAAGTGTGGAAGGTGGTGTGTTGGGTGAACTTGAAATTATGTTGGCTATGCATTCTATGAAGTATGTACTGAAATAAGTAGCTGTCTGAAGAGGGAGAATATCTGGGTATGGGCTGGGATCCTTTTTTTGCATCTAGGTTGATGACAGATTATATGGAAGGCCAGCATTTTTAGTGCTATTTTTATGGCCATCCTGCAGGTGAGTATAATAAAAAAAAAATTAACTTGTTTCTTGACTTGGTTTTGTAGCTGTCTGAACAGTTGCCAATTTTTATCACTTTTATTCTTTTTCCGGTTAATTACCCAGCCGCTGGTGATGTACAAGCCAGTGCATTTCTTTGTGCTGGTCCCAAGCCCAGATAAATTGGGAGGGTTGGCTGAAGGAGAAGGAGAAGAAGAGGCGAAGGCATGCCCAAATGCAGGAAGAGAGGACTAAGGTTAGGAGTGTGGTAGTGAGGGTAGGAACTTTGAATGTTGGCAGTATGACTGGTATAGGAATAGAGCTACCTGATATGATGAAGAGAAGGAAGGTTGATATATTGTGTGTGCAAGAGACCAGATGGAAGGGGAGTAAGTCCAGGTGTATCAGAGGTGGGTTCAAATTGTTCTATCATGGTGTGGATGGGAAGAGAAATGGGGTAGGGGTTATGCGGAAGGAACAGTATGCCAAGAGCATTTTGGAGGTGAAAAGAGTGTCAGATAGAGTGATGTTTATGAAGATGGAAATTGATAGTATGATGATGAATTTTGTTAGTGCATATGCTCCGCAAGTTGGGTGTGCGATGGATGAGAAAGAAACATTTTGGAGTGAGTTGGATGAAGTAGTGGTGAGTGTACCCAAGGGTGAGAGAGTGGTGATTGAAGTGGATTTCAATGGGCATGTTGGTGAAAGGAAGAGAGGGGGCGAGGAAGTCATGCGTAAGTATGGTGTTAAGGAGAGGAATGCAGAAGGTCAGATGGAAGTGGATTTTGTGAAAAGGATGGGCATGGCTGTGGTGAATATGTATTTTAAGAAGAGGGAGAAGCATAGGGCGATGTACAAGAGAGGCGGAAGATGCACACAGGTGGAGTATATCCTATGTAGGAGAGCCAATCTGAAGGAGATTGGAGACTGTAAAGTGGTGGCAGAGGAAAGTGTAGTTAGGCAGCATAGGATGGTGGTCTGTAGGATGACATTGGTGATCAAGAGGAGTAGGAGTGTGAGGGCAGCACCAAGGATCAAATGGTGGAAGTTGAAAAACAGTGCTTGTGGGGTAGGGTTTAGGGAAGTGTTAAGACAGGCACTGGGTGGCAGTGATGAGTTACCAAATAGATGGGTAACTACAGCAGAGCTAAGGGAGACAGCTAGAAAGGTGCTTGGTGTGAGATGTGGACAGAGGAAGGAGGACAAGGAGACCTGGTGGTGGAATGAGGAAGTGCAGGAGAGTATACAGAGAAAGAGGTTGGTGAAGAAGAAGAAGAAGTGGAGTTGTCAGAGAGATGAAGAAAGTAGACAAGAGTATAAGGAGATGAGGTGTATGGTGAAGAAAGAGGTGGTTAAGGATAAAGATAAGGTGTATGGAGCATTGTATGAAATGTTGGACACTACAGAGGGAGGAAAGAAAATGTACCAACTGGCTAGACAGAGGGACCGAGTTGGGAAAGATATGCAGTAGGTAATGGTAATAAAGGATAATGAGGGAAATATACTTACAAGTCAGGGGAGTGTGTTGAGCAGATGGAAAGAGTACTTTGAGGGACAGATGTGTGAAGAGAATGAGAGTAAAAGAAAGTTGAATGATGTGGGGATAGTGAATCAGGAAGTGCTACAGATTAGCAAGGAGCTAGTAAGGAAAGCTATGAAGAGGATGAAGAATGGAAAGGCTGTTTGTCCAGATGAAATACCTGCGTAAGCATGGAGGTGTTTAGGAGAGATAACAGTGGAGTTTTTAACCAGACTGTTTAATGAAATCTTGGAAAGTGAGAGGATGCCTGAGGAGTGGAGCAGAAGTATTTTGGCACCGATTTTTAAGAAAAAGGGTGATGTGCAGAGCTGCAGTAACTACAGAGGGATAAAATCAATCAGTCACAGCATGAAGTTATAGGAATGAGTAGTGGAAGCTAAGTTAAGAAGGGAGGTAATGATTAGTGAGCATCAGTATGGTTTCTTGCCGGGAACGAGCACTACAGATGTGATGTTTGCTCTGAGAGTGTTGATGGAGAAGTATAGAGAAGGTCAGAAGGAGTTGCATTGTGTCTTTGTAGACTTAGAGAAAGAATATGACAGGGTGCCTAGAGAGGAGTTGTGGTATTGTATGAGGATGTTGGGAGTGTTAGAAAAGTATGTAAGAGTCATACAGGATATGTACGAGGGTAGTATAACAGTGGTGAGGTCTGCAGTAGGTGTGATGGATGCATTTAAGGTGGAGGTGGGATTACATCAAGGATCAGCTCTGAGCCCTTTCTTATTTGCAATTCTGATGGACAGGTTGACAGACGAGACCAGACAGGAGTCCCCATGGACTATGATATTTGTAGATGACATTGTGATCAGTAGTGAGAGTAAGGAACAGGTTTAGGAGACCCTGGAAAGGTGAAGGTATGCTCTAGACAGGAGAGGAATGAAGGTCAGCAGAACTAAGACAGAATATATGTGTGTGAATGAGAAGGAGGATAGAGGAATGGTGAGGATGGAGGGAGTAGAGCTGGTGAAGGTGGATGAGTTTAAATACTTGGCTCAACAGTTCAGAGTAATGGTGGGTGTGGAAGAGAGGTGAAGAAGAGAGTACAGGCAGGGAGGAGTGGGTGGAGAAGAGTGTCAGGAGTGATTTGTGACATATGGGTACCAGTAAGAGTGAAAAGAAAGGTTTACAAGAGGGTAGTGAGACCAATAATGTTATATGGGTTAGAGACGGTGACATTGAAAAAAAGGCAGGAGTCAGAGCTGGAGGTGGCAGAGTTTAAGATGTTAAGATTTGCAGTGGATGTGATGAGGATGGACAGGATTTAGAAATCAGTATATTAGAGGGTCAGCTCAGATTGGATGGTTTGGAGACAGTCAGAGAGGTGAGATTGCATTGGTTTGGACATGTGCTGAGGAGGGATGCTGGGTATATTGGGAAAGGATGCTAAGGATGGAGCTGCCAGGTAATAGGAAAAGAGGAAAGCCTACAATAAGGTTTATGGATGTGGTGAGAGAGGACATGGAGGTGGTTGGTGTGACAGAGTAAGATGCAGAGAACAGGAAGAAATGGAAACAGATGATCTGCTGTGGTGACCCCTAATGGGAACAGTCGAAAGAAGAAGAAAATTATTTTGCCAGTTAATCCATGCCTTGTCTCTGTCTTTCATAAGCAGTTTGCATTCTTTGGTGAGCCATGGGGTATGGCTATTTTTAATTCTTTTTTAACACTGTGGGGCTATGGTGTTAAGAATATTTAGAAATGTTGCATTGAAGTATTTAACTGCATTATTTAAAGGATATCTTTTCAGGGTGGACTGGTTAACTGCTTTCAGAGCTTCAATGAAAGACTCCTTGGAGAAACTGTAGAAAATACCAGTAGTTTTGAGCATATGTTCCTTTGTTAGTTATGTAATACTCCTGTAGGTATAAGCTGGCTGGTTGTCACTTAGCGCATTAGGGAGGGTACCTGAGGAGGGAAAATTAGATGGGTTGGTAATCAGAATTCAATCCAAGAAAGACTGGTGGGAATTATTTTTGCCATATCTTGTTGATATATTAATAAGTTGAGTGAATACAAAGAGGTTCATGCTGTTGATTGCTGCATTTGTGGATAGAGACTGACAGTCAATGTTTTTTACATCATGCAGGAGGATAATTTAATTTGTGATTGTATCTGCTATCCAGGATAGCATGTTTTGAAGTATTAGAATGTTCTTCCCTGGGGAATATATACCACAGCAATGCATATGTTCTTGGGTCTATTAAGTTTTAGGAATGACATTAGGATTTCTGCTTTTCCAAATTTGGGATTGTGCCTGTATTAAGAGTTACTGTGAGCATATTTGGGAATATTATAGTTCAGCTTAATAATATTATAACCAGGGGGGAGTATTTCAGCATCTTTTATTTCAGGCTTTAACCATCTGTCTGTTGTGGCTTGGATGTCTGGTTTGTGTTGGGTCATCCTGGCATAAAAATCTGCAATTTTATTGTATATGCTTCTAATGTTTAGAATGACTATTTTTAAACTTTTCGGATGTATTCTTTGGTTTGCAGTTTGATTAGGGCCTGGGTTGGGGTGGTTGTCACTACAATGATGTATGTGGAGAAAGACGATTTGTTTATTATGGCATTTTTAGTAGAAGTGGGTAGAAGCTTTACTTTGACATTCAGACTGACATGTTTTAGTACTTTTGGGTTACAGCAGTGGAATGGATTTATGGAAAATCAACTTGAAGAGATTTTTGAGTAGCTAGTGGGGAGACGGTTGAGAGGTGACGATGAAGTAATGGTTGATGTGTGCTATTACTACTGGTGGGGATGATAGAAATGAGAGGAAGAGGAGTATGAATAAGGTGGTAATGGAACAAAACAGCATGGTTAGTGTTGTAAAACTCTTGTAGTATGGTTAGGTGAGGTAATGAGCAATGATAATAGTGTGGAGAAGAGGTAGGTATTGATAGGGAGCAAGGAGAGTGAGATCTGAGAAGGAATTTAGAAGAAAAGTGGGTGAAGATGGTATAAAAGGAACAGTTTGTGATTGGATAGTGAAGTTAAGTACAGGATTGGAGGATGAGTAGAGGAAATGGAGCAAGTGATGCTAGGGAATTCGGGGTAAGGTAGAGTGAAGCCGAAAAGTAGTGAGGGCTGAACGGAGCAGGTCAGCCCACAGTGGAGTAGGTACCAGGAAAACAATCTGCAAAACTGCAGCAAGAAAATATGTAAGACAAGTCCTGATAATTGTAAAGACAGTAACTTAAGCTGCTAGATTACTGCTAACATACAGCTAAGTTAACTGTAACAGGTAGCAATGCAGTGGCTTTAGCTTGAAATGAGGTTATAGTAGGTGAAGAACCAACTGAGATGAGGGGAGAGTCAATCGGGTACTTCAATGGAATGTAGTTAAATCTCTCTAAGGACGGTTTACCTCCAAACATAATCAGTGAAGTAGAATGTGTATGGTACAAAGACAAGCCCCAGGATTCAATAAAGTGTGTGTAAGCTCTGTGCAGAGCTTACACGGAATGTATCCATGTACATGGCCATGGTTCTGCCACAGAAGTGTGCCATGCATATTAATTGTGGTGAGTGCCTAAGGGAAGTAAGAACTACATAGATATTGAATCCGTGTAAGACCAAAGGCACACCCACATACCTTTTGGCCTGTTAACCTTGATCAAAGCTCTACAAGACATTTTATTTCACTAAGTTGAATTTATTTTAATTTTTTTTTACCTTTATGTGCTTTTTTGCATGATGTGCCACATTATTTAGCTATGCTTAGCTGAGTGCAAGCATAGATCAGACATGTGCCAGACATATAAAAACAGAAACTGGATGCATTCAGTTTCTATATTTTTTTAATTCAATGTGCTGGTTGCATGATGCACTGAGTTATTTAGTTATGCTTAGCTCTGTGCAATCATATCTCTCCATCATGAGACATACTGATGTCCTTCTCATCAGGCTGAGTAAGCAGAAGGTCATGGTCAGTTGCTTATCAGGGACAAGTATCCACCACATTACACAGGAACTCAGGTCATTGGACCACAATTAAAAATATGACTCCGTCATAGCCCATGTGGGAGTAAATGGCCTGAGACATACCTCCCTAAACTATATGAAGAGATACATCATGGAACCGTCACATTATGTTTCTCAGACTGGTATGAGCCCTAGCATGTATTTTACCTTCTCCAAGGATGATGTCACAATACAAACAAAAGATGCTGGACTTTAATAATTGGTTTAATTTCTGGTGTCATTCTAAGGGGTGCAGTATTCGTCAGCATGGAAGGAGATGGGCAACAGACCACGCTGCTTTGCCAGGGATGGTCTGCACCTCTCCCCTCTAGGCTTTTGAATATTAGCTAAAACACTGTCTTCCCCCATAGTGTCTTTTTTAGGCAATGCGAAACTAAAAGTATTTCCGACATAGCAAATCAAAACCAAGGAAAGCTAAAAGTATTACTGCTCAATGATAGGAGTGTAAACAGAAAACTCCACTCACTAGAAGCTGTATTTACCCAAGAGAATGCTGACATCTGTGTGGTCACTGAGACATGGTTTAAAGCCACTGAGAGCATGCCAACAGTGCAAGGTTATAATGCCTTCCACACATTTTGGGCCAGCTACTTCACAGGCAGGGACTAAAGGTGGAGGTGTCTGTATTTACATCAAAGATAAATATACTTCAACCCTGGTCAAAAAGAACAATGCACTTGAGGTGCTCCATGTTCAAATCACCATAGGCAAAATCCAATACCACTTTCTTGCAAGCTATAGGCCCCCCTCTATGACCCAGGAAACCCATACAATGTATTCAAACTTATTAGAAACACTAGCCCTCCAACCCAATACCATATTCATGGATGACTGTAATTACCCCACTATTAACTGGGAATCCTATATGAGTCCAAATGTACATGCACAGAGATTTCTGGATTTTATAAACGCAAAACTTCCTGGACCACATAATCAATACACCAACCAGAGGTGCAACCATGCTGGATCTGGTCCTCACTAATATGGGAGACTGCTGCACAGCCCCTATTGTAATGCCTTCCCTGGTATGGACAGACCCCATAATGGACTCCTTTGAAGTAAAAATAAAACCTGGAACCCCATCTTAACCTGGAATATTCAGGAACTATTCTAAGGCTAACCTCCTGCTATTAAGTGAGAACCTGGCCAAATTTCAAGCCCCCATAAACCCTGAGAACACTGCTGCCTATGCATAACTGTTCACAGAAACCTTGTACAAGCATGTTAATAGCTGCATAGAGGCAGCTGTACCCACCAGGAAGAAGTACAGAACTAACTCAAAAAACAAGCCACCTGGACCATCAGAAGGCATTATTTAGCTATGTCCACAAATTCAAAGGCAATAAACAATTGTGTGCAGAGCTCATTGTAAATGGAGCCACCTGTACTGAGCCAGAAGACATAGCAAACCTCCTGGCTTATAAATTCAGCTCCAACTTTACCCCTGTCTACCTCTCAACATACCCTCAGGAAATATCATCAAATATAACTTCCCTTATTATCACTAGGGAGCTGGTACTTAATGTCTCTCTAAGAATACTGAATCAATGGGCCCAGACAATATCTCAGGAAGCCTTCTAAATAGCATGAAACATGACCTATCAAGGCCTTTGGAAATTACTATTTAACTGTAGCCTCCAAACAGGTTTTATGCCTCATGAATGGAAAAAGGCAACAGTCATCCCTCTGCATAAAGGTGGGCCATCTACAGACCCTGGAAACTACAGACACATAAATCTAACTAGTCTTACATGTAAAGCCATGGAAAAAATATCATGGTGATAACAGAGATATAGTAAACCTCCAGACACTGGACAAAACCCAGTTTTGTTTCATCAAGGGAGGATCATACCTACTCAACCTGCTGGACTTCTTTGAGAAGATCACCAAAGCAATGAATGAGGGCAAAATCATTCACGCTGCCTATCTTATAGGTTCATGGGTTGGTACTGGGCTATCTGCCCGAAGGCATATATTAGCCCAGCCATGTTGTGCGGTATTCACCGCCCCTTTAGTAGTTTCCTAGACCCTTGTACTAGCAGCTAGTACCCTTGGCCCCTATCTAGTAGTGCTGTTGGTGTGATCCCCAGTGTGAACTTTCTGTTACCCATCCACTCATCAAGGTTCCTCTTGAAGAGTGATAGTGAGGGGCTCTGTCTTATGTAGATCGGGACCCTGTTCCATAGTAAGGGAAGTCTCTGCAAAGAGAATCTATCCCTCCAGCATGTTCTATTCATTGTTGTGTTGAGGTTTATATCCTTAGAGCATGTAGCTTGAGTAGATTTGGTTTTGCTAAGATGGAGCATGTTCAACAATTCTGGGTTGGGCATAGCTTTGTACGTTAGACAGAGATTGCCTCTGAGAAAGCTGTATGCAACAGAGAACAGTCTTAGCTTTTTCAATCATGCTGCATAGGGCAACTGTTTGAGGCCAGTAATCCTCTTGGTTAGGTACCTCTGTGGTCTCTCCAGCTGCTGGAGATGTCTAGCCAGGTATATTCCAACTGGTGCATTGTACTCAATAATTGGTCTGATGAGGGAAGAGTAGAGGGGCACCATTACATCCTTAGATCTTGATGCAAACCCTTTCATGATCAGATGGGTCACATAGAAGGATTTTCTAACCACTTTGGCAACATGGTTATCAAAGGAAAGCTGACTATCTACTTGGGTCGCTAGATCCCTTATTTCTTCTTCAGATTTCAGGGGGTTACCTCCTATGTTGTAATTTGCGGGTACTCTGTTTTTTCCAAAGGGGATTACTACACATTTTTTGCATTTAGCTTGAGACCATGGCTTTGACACCATGCATCAGTCTCATTTAGGCCCTTCTGGAGGATCTCCATATCGGCCGGAGACTCTATTATAGCACCCAGTTTGCAGTCGTCCACAAACTTAGTCAGCCACAGCCCTTCTGTGCTTGCCTGTACTTCTGAGAAGTATATGCCAAACAGGAGGGGCCCCAGGACAGAACCCTGAGGCACACAACTCTTTACTGGTCTGGATTCAGACATAGATCCCGCTACTCTTACTTTATGGGATCTGTCTGAGAGCCAGTTTGTGATCCATCTTGTGACATAAGGGTTTATGCCCAGGCTGGTGAGCTTATTAATAATACCTGAATGGGGAATGGTGTCAAATTCTTTAGCAAGGTCAAGGTAAGTCAAGTATCTTGACCTGGCTAAGGCATTTGACACAATATCCCACATGAGCATTGTTGACAAACTCGAGGGGTCAGGTACAAACCCATATGTCATCCAGTGATTAGCAAACTGGCTCATAGACAGGACCCAGGAAGTTAGAATTGCATTTACTTCTCAGAAGTCAAGGCCAATGTCAGTGGTCTCTGGCTGACTAAATTTGCAGATGACTGTAAATTAGGAGCTGTCACTGAATCTCACACTGACACAAAAGTTCTCCAGAAGGGGCTGACACAAAAACAACTAGTGTCAGAGGCATAGGCTACAACTAAATGCTAAGAAATGCATAATAGTATCCTTTGGGAAGTCATCCATCCCTGGTAACAATCATATTGACAACACACTCCTTAGAGCTGACCCAGTAGTCAGGCACTTAAGGACACACATAGTAATGTAGCCTTTGACCATCATGTGTCTACAGTGGTGAGGAAATCATTCTATGTTGCACAAATTATAAACAAAGATATGGCATCTAAGTCCAAGGAAGTCATTGTTCCACTGTATTTAGCGTTTATCAGACATATCATTGAGTACAATGCCACCTTTGGTATGTGCATAACCAGGCATATCCAGCAACTGGAACATCCAACGAGTTTTCTCACTAAAAGAATACAGGGCATAAGTAAACTGTCTTATGCAGACCATCTTAAGGCCCTATCCCTTCATTCTGTCTCCTATAGGCTTTTGAGGGGAGATGTATACCTGACATACAGAGCATCATCAGACCCCAATCTGATGGACCTCCTGCATATCCACAAAACAAACAGCACCAGAATTACCTATTCTGAAGTTTAAAAACCTTGTCTGTGATATAAATAGGACCTGTTGGAGAGATAGATATGCATCCCAGAGACTACCCCATATATGGAACAGGCTCTATGTTCATGTGAAGCAGATTTCCTCCCTAACACAATTCAAGTATAACTTGGACAATTGGATGGGAAACCAGAATTCACCCCTGGTTTGGCACCTATGTCTCTAATGGACACAATAAACCCCTAAATGGTTCATCTCCAAGGCCCATACTTACACTTATCAAGGGTATCAAAACTTGCCAGAGGTTTGGGATGCATAACTAGGCTTAAAAAGGCACTTAAAGTCATTGTTCTAGTAAACACCTAAGAATCTATGAACCTATACATCAGATATGTGTCAGACATCTAAAAATAGAAAACAGATACGTTCAGGTTCTATTTTTTTTATTTTTATGTGCTTGTTTGCATGATGTGCCATGTTATTTAGCTATGTGTAGCACTGTGTACTTATGCATTAGATATATGCTAGACAGCTAAAAATAGAAACCAAATGCATTTAATTGGTGTAGTTCTGTGGTGCTTAGCAATGCATAAACCCACACAGTGATGCTGTGTTATGCTTACAGGCACCTTTGCAGTATATCTGAAAATATTATGACCTGCATTCACAATCCTATTGGCTAGATAGGTTGACGCATGACCTACAGTGTAGGTTCCGGGTTCAAGTCCTAAGCAGGAATACCTTTTCCTGCTGTGAAAATTTGTCAGGTGACTGAAACATCAGTTGACTTTAAATTCAATAATTGTTACATTTTGAAAAGGTGCACAATTCTAAGCTTTGCTTAAACATCGTCAATGGTCTTTTCCTGTTTGCACATCGCTAAGAATCACTTAAACATGGGTTGTGCGAGTTTGTGTGATGTTAAGCGACGTGACATGTTTTTGAAAGTTACAGTAGGACTTGCAACTGTGGGAATGCAGTCTATTTAAAGGGCAATTGGTGGGAATTTCACATTATTCCTTAGAGCCTGACCTTGCTTGTGGGTATGGCTGCTGTCATGGGAGAAGGTGTGCTCTTTAGGGCACAAAGGTGGGGTGTGCAGGAGTCCAGGGTTTTCATTGGACTCCCGGTAGAATGCTATTGACACCAGCTGCTTTAGGGCGATTATCAGGGCTAACAGTGTAAGTCTGAGCCCTGGGATAGTTTGGCCAGATACCTCATCAGTGCAACTGGTATCCCCCGCACTGGTGAGCAGTGTCATCACTATTATGACAACCTGTATCAAAGGAAGAGGGGAACCTTGGATACCTGGATCCAAGAAGAACAGGATGGGCGCACCTCACAGATATGTAAGTATGTTTTCCAGTAATTCATAAATATACAAGCTGAATCTGTGCAAAACTGGTATGGATAAAAGTTTCCTTCTCTTACCACAGCTACAGAAGAGAGGGCTTCCAATGTCCAGTCCCATGCAAGGCATTTGGCCAGGATGAGGCAAGTGCATGGTATGTAAGAAAATCAATAAAGTAATAACATAATGCATAACTTAATAATAAAATAAATTCAGATATCACAGTCTTAAAAGTCATGTATGAAATACCTGGGACATCACAGAGTTTTATTGTTGTGTAAGTGCATATCTGAACTGGTAAAACATGCAGTACTGTGTAGCATAGCTTCCAACCATTAGTTAATGTTTTGGCTTACCCAGATTAGGAGTCAATGTTGAGTCTGCTCATTGTCTGAAATGCAATGTAGATTGTACTCAATAAATGAATAGGGTAAATGTGTGAGTTAACAGATGTCATAGACAGCTATCCATGTGTGTAAACAAAAGATTTGAAACAACATGAATTGATAAAGTGGAAAAGGAGATGGTGCTCTGATAATTTATTTTTTCAAATAAAATGTTCAGTATTCCTGTAGTCACTGCTTGTGGGTTCTAATCCAACATCAGCCAACTGAGAAATTGTGCAGTATTCAATTCTGTGTTAGCATGTCATAAATAAATGTTGTGCAATACCTAAATTAAGGGTCAATGTTGTGTTCTGCTTATTTTCTCTGAAATATGCTGTAAGTTGCAGTCAGTAAATGAATAGGGTAAACACGTACATTAACACAACTCCTTCAAAGCTATCCATTTGTGTAAATGCAAGATTTGAAAGAACATGAATCAATAAAGTGTACAAGGAGATGGTACTCTGATAATTTATTGTTTCAAATGAAATGGTCAGTATTACTGTAGCCACTGCATGTGAGTTCTGATCACACACCAACCATTTGAGAAATTCTGCAGTATTCAATACTGTATTGGCATGACATAACCATGCTTGCATATGAAGTGTACACCCATAGACCTGTACCATGACTGCTCAGCTGTCAAGTGTAATCAGTGTGCATGAACATACCTCTCAAATGGCATGATTTTTGCAGAATGTACTGAATATTTCCCCATTTGTCTGGTCCTCTGATTTACAGATATATGACATCACTCAAAATGCAACTTAATGGCAAATTTGTTATCAGAACACCTTGCTACTTTTGTATGAGCACACTATGTAAGAATGTCCCCTGCCATTTAGCCTTTGTACCACCATTATGTATGACTGGCCCCATAATGTCCCATGCTAAGAGGTTGATAGGCATGTACATGGAACATCATATATACAATATAAGTAGCATTGAATGATTGCTGGATGCAATATGATCTGTACTATGGTGTGTGTGTAAGGAACAGGGTAGTATTTCAAATAATAAATGGCATAGCAGTCTGTGGTCTCACAGGTGAAATCTATCATATCTATAAGTATGTAGTTGTAGTCTGTTTAGTTATATTATCTGTGAAGTTACTAATATTCTTCTTTTTTCTCTCACCCCACCCCTTCTCTTCTATTTATTTAATCAATATATTTATTATCATTTGATATTATCATATTATTTGTTATTACCTCTTATGTTGGCCTTGTGTATAATTTCATATTTCTTTGCTGTTAAAAAAACATTCATTTACATTATTTATTGTTGTGTTTCTCACTGACTGCGATGGTGGTGCTGCGGTAGCATCGTCGCCTCACAGTAAGACATTGTCCCGTTCGATTCTCAGTTAGAGCGTCTTCTGTGTGGCGACATGCGTGAATGGGTGTCCCTTTGTTGAAGGTTGTGCATCAGGCCCGGCAAGTCAGCACGTAAAAATCTACTGCCAATCATTAGTGGACCGGAGTTCCGCTGTGGCGACCCCTAACCGGGAAAAGCCGAAAGACACAACAACAACAACAACATTGTTGTGTTTCTCATTATATTATTTTCAGTTTGTTTCCATTACTCATTATTGTTTTCTCTTACATTATTAATTACATTTGCTTGGGTTATGTCTATTTTTCCTTTATGTTTATATTTCATTTACTACAGTGTGACAGGGTAGGCTGGTTACCAGTGATCCACCTACCTTGGCTCCCTCGGCTGAGGCATCTGGGCCTCAGTCTGGTGGCACCTCTCTCTGCTGCCCCTGCAGTATCTGCTCCATCAGGTAGTTCTGCCCCACAGCCTGGGGGTATGACCCCCCTCTGGGAGTGGTGGTAGAGGTGATGCGTTCATCACCCAAGATCAACTGCCAGGCATGGTGTGCAGGATTTTGCACCAAACTGTTGATGCATGCCTAATCCAGATGGAGAGCAAGCTGTCCATCCTAATGGGGCATTCTGTCCCCAGGTGATGGCTTCGATCACTGCCTCCACAGGAGCAGTGAAGGTGTAGTGATAACAGTCCCATAGGTGAAGACTTGAGTCACACTGCTACTGTGTCTGATGTCCATGGGACTGAGATTCCAAAACACCCTCCCGAACCAAGGTGTTCACCTTTATACCCCTATCTTGTGTGCCACACCAGCCCTGTCTGTTGTCTTGTCTGTTTTGTCTGTATGCAAATGCTTCCTCCCTTTCCCAGCTTACCTTCCCAACACATACCTATGTGCCTTCCCCAACATTCCGCTATCTCCTTAAAATAAATAAATAAATAAATAAAAAGTGCACCTGTCCCCCCAAAAAAATATTGCCTCATACATAGTTCTCCATTCCGCACATGTGTCCACTGGATACACTTAATTTGGTCCAATTGGCTTGACAACGTACTTATGTTATCATCACCCTTCTCTCTAGGGGTGATAGTCCAAATTCTGCTAAAAATCTTTTTAAGTACAAACTTTTCGCTGTTGAAGAAATTGATAGCTATGGTTCTTTCCTACACCCTTCATGCACATACCTACCTGCATTTCACTATGTTTTTCGCCCTGCTTGTACCCCATTTCTCTACTGTCCTATCTCCCAAATTTTCTTTTCTTTAAAGAATTATTGAGCAATACTGCACTAATCTATGCTAAATGGAGGTGTATTACTACAGGTACTTGAAAGCATAATAATCATGTTCAAAAAGTACACATGCACCCCTTTTCAAACCCAGTACCATTTCAATTGAACAGCAGTGCACCAACCCATCAAGCCACACAGCCAGTTAATTAGCACAGGTGTTTTAAGCAAAACATAATAATTGCCATTTTCTCATCATTAAGCATATTTACATGATGCTGCACATCACGCCACATCTTGCAAGTCTGCTAAAAGATTAATGGAAAATAGGACTTTAACTGGGACTCTGGTAGAGAAATACATCACTATAAAGCCATACACATACTAATAGATGTACGTATGTAACAGCAGGTGAGTGTGCAATTATATCTGCAACATGTAAAAATACACCTGCTATAACAGTGACTCTGCAGCTCAATCTGTTAAATACTTTCAAAACATGAATTTTTGGTCCACATGATCCTGGGTTCAAATACAAATGTGTCTAGCATTTAAAATACATGTATGTGTACATCACCATTATAAACTGTGATATATATGACTGTCTCATCACCTATTTATCCATCCAAAGCAGTATAGATGGAATGGTTGCTTCTAAATAATGGAAGTCAAAGGCCTACAGATAGGACCACATTTTAACTATTCCTATTACAACCCTCAAAAGTATATAGAATCTCAGGTTATGCATTAGTATGAATTCCTTAAACAATAACCCACGTTTGGATCTGGGTAATTCCTGATTTACCCACGGTTGGTCTGGTTTGGTCATGAGGGTGAAGCAGTAGATGTGTTACTTGTACTGGTCAAACATTTATAATGTGTATATTGTACATTAACATGGATGCTATAAGGGCTGTGTATACAATGAAATGTGTCACATGAAAATGTTTACATTTCACTTTCAGAATTGTGTTGGACACATCTATGTGTGCACATCTGCGATCAACCCATCAATGTCAAAGCACAGGATTGAATGCCAGCACAGGAGAGAAATGTAATCAGAAAGCTAATACAGTATAGGTTCATGGGTTCATAGGTTCAGATGTGCTTACTAGACTAGCAAACGCAAGGGCTTCTTTAAGCCTAGCCATGCATCTAAAATCTCTGACAAGGTCTGATACCCTTGATAAGTGTAGGCAGGGTTTGAGGAGATGAAACATCTACAAACAGGGGCCCAGGAGATGAACCATTTACAGTTTCCCTGTGTCCATTAGAGATATAGGTCCCAAACCATGGATGATTGCCCGGCTCCCCATCAAATTGTACAACTTGCACATGATTTGCATTAGGATGGAGCTCTGCTTTACATGGCTGGGGAGCCTGTTCCATATAGGGTGTGATCTCTGGAATGCATACCTGTCTCTCTAGCACATTCTATTTATACCACAGGCAAGGTGTAAGCTTGTAGAATGGGTAATTCTGGTGGTAGTTGTTTCATGGATATGCAGATGGTCCACAGTGGGGTCTGACAATGCCAAGTATGGCAGGCATACATCTCCCCTCCAAAGGCTGTAGGACATAGAATGCAGGGATAGGGCCTTGATGCAGTATGCATAGGACATTTTATGTACACCCTGTATTGGTTTAGCGAGGAACCTGTGTTAATGTTTCATTTGTTGGATATGCCTGGCTAGGTACATAATAAAGGTGGCATTCCACTCAATGATCAGTCTGATGAATGCTGAATAAACTGCAACAATGACTTCCTTGGACTTACATGCCATACCTTTGTTAATACATTGCACGACACATAATGATTTCTGCAATACTGTAAGCATGTTACAATCAAAGGCTAGATTACTATCTATGTCTGTCCTTAAATCCCTGACTACTGGGTAAACTGTTAAGAGGTGTGCTGTCAATATAATAGTTACCAGGGGTGGATGACTTCTCAAAGCATAGCATTGTGCATTTCTTGGCATTTATTGCTACTCCATGGCTCTGACACCAGTCGCATGTCTGTGTCAGCCCCTCCTGGAGAACGTTTGTGTCAGTGTGGGATTCAATGACAGCTCCTAATTTGCAGTCATCTGCAAATTTAGTCAGCCAGAGGCCAAAGAAAGTGGCACTGACTTCAGACAAATAAATGCCCAAGACGAGTGTTCCAAGGAATGATTCACGAGGGAGTCCACATGTGACTGGCCTGTTTGTAGAGGTGGACTCCTCTATGCTAGCTTCCTGGGTCCTGTCTGCTGTTTTAACACAGGACAGAAATTTGATAATTGAACAAATTGCAGAACTATGCACTGCAAATGTCTGAATTGTCTGTATCCATGCACAAGTGTTTTAAGTTGTCAATATCCAATTTCTGTCACTTTGCCTACATTAGTATGTACAGTAATTCATAAGACTCTTTATATTTTTAAAACATAATCCATATGTAATCCACACTTTTATATACATCAGTTGTTTAAACTTAATTTGTCTCGAGTCTGCACTCCTAAACAAAACCTGAAAATAGCCCTTCATTATCTGTGCTCTACCCAATTAAAAAAGTGAAATACTTGGAACAAATGAGTTTGGTTCTAACAAGAATATCTGATCTGATTACCATCCTAAATTATTTTGTATTTAGGAATTTGTTCACATCTGATGGATTCTGAAAACCAATTCTACAGTGTCCTTTTCTGAAATTAACAGGTAAAAAGACATGACCTCTGACTGGAAGTCACTGAATGTTTGGGGCTCTGTCTTTTCATGCTGATTCATATGCACGTACCCGCTTTTCCTTACGCCGCTCCTGTTGACAAAACTGTAGAGTTCCTTTTCTAGAAAATAGTCATTCATAATGCAAATCTGATGAGCTAAACATTTCTTTAAATCAAGCATTACTTATCTTTTCTACAAGAGGGGCAATACCCGCTGGTTCAATGGTTTCCAAATCATTGGTCACAGCTCAGCAGTTAGACAAAGTCAACCGCAGATGGATCACAGCAAGTCAACTTTTTTTTTTGTTACCATTTTACCGCATTAGTTGTGTGGAGTGTTAATTTTTAGTGGTTAGTTATTGAATTGTTATTGGTTGTTTAAAACACTTGCACGTGACCCTGAGTTTTTAAATTAATGTAATGAATGGCGAGAACGAGGTTCTAAAGAAGTCCAGGAGTTTTACAGATGAAAGTGCTCAAGCAGTTTTTGCTTCTGAGCAGTGAATAAACGTTTTTTGAATGGTTAAGAGTTCCACTGAAACTATTCCTATTTTTAGAGTGAGCAAAGGACAATTTACTGGAGCATCTTTGATCTTTAAAAAAGTATATGTCACAGCTTTTCCGAACCATTCTGATGTACCAGCACAGTTACGTGTAGTTTCCTCCTTTCCATAGACTCATTTCCTTTTCTGAAATCTGAGCACCATCCTTCACTTAAACTGTCTACTTAAAGATACATTAAAACACACACTTTTTTTAATGGGGTAGAACACTGATCCAAATGGACTGTTTTCATGCTCATCCTGAGAAAGTAATATCACAGCAAAAGCAAAGACAAAAGGCAGCAATATTCAACAATATCATATTAAATATAGGTGCATACAATTAAACATTAGAAGGCCATGCCAAAGGAAACTTGATAAAATAGACACTACACAATGTCACGGCTTTGTAAACAAGTGATCATGAATTCAAAGCTGTGAGCATTTACAGAATGTGTATTTACAAAGTACAAAACAGAGAAAGAATTACTGGGGAGGAGGCGAGGGTGGTAAAAGATTTAGCTGGGGGGCAGAAGGGAGATCATTGTAAGGCATGAGTTAGAGGAGGAGGAGGTGATCATTCAGTGTGCCACATGGTGCTGACATGTTCAGGTTTGAAAAGGAGGATGGTAGGCAAGAATAGACTTAGACGGGGTTCTAGGCAATGTCCTGGAATGTGAAGCCTTTATAGAATGTGCACAATCTGATAATTTAATAAAGATGTTTATTTGGGGAAAAAGAAGTTCCTTTGATAAACAGTCAAATGCAGAGGTTGCAAATAGAAAAAGCTGCTAAATAGGCAAGAACCAGCAAACAACAATAAACCTGGCAAGAATGCAGATCGGGAAGCAAATAGCCAACCTAAAAAAATGTTTTCACCAGAAATGCAAGCTTTTCGTTCAGCAAAAATTCAGTTTTTGGAAGCCAAGGTTTATACACTTTTGGATTTTTATCCAAATCAGAATCACTAGGTGGCACAGATCTATATCTAGTATTCAAAGGGCATAATGCAGACAAAACATACTACTTCAAGCAAAGTATTGAAAGTCTGGTCCAGCTACCCAATCATAATCTCCTTTAAAGCTTTCCTGTCTTGTAAAACAAGGTCACAAAGATTCCTTACTAAACAAATCAGGTGTCTAAATAACATGTCCTATGTGGACCACCTCAAAGCAGTGTCTCTGTACACAGTCTCCTACAGATAGATGAACTATGCCTAAGCTAAAATGCATTCTCTGATCCAGATCTGATAGATCTGCTAGACATGCACAAGACAGCACTAGAATTACCCAATCCAAGATTCTAAACCCAGTCTGTGGCAAAGCACATGCTGGAGGAACAGGCTTGTATCTCAGAGATTACCCCTACTCTGGAAGAGAATCCCCATTCATGCGAAACAAAGCTCTTTCCTAAGCCTATTCAAACAAAATCTGGACCAATTGAAGGGAAATAGCAAATTCACTCCTTTGTTGCCTGTGGCCCTTATGGACGGACAGAGGCAGTTTGTAGATACCCTAAGGCAGAGGCATATACAAAAGCCATTCTAGCTCGTGCGGATTAATTTGGAAAACTGGGACATGAATGGCTAGGCTTAAAAAGGCTCCAGAGCCATTATGCCATTAACCTCCTATGAACATGTGAATTTGGCACAGAAGGCATTACTTTCTCAGCCAGGGACTTAAAAAAAATGAAGCAATGTGAATCAGCAAGTACTAACTGCCATTTCACTGAATCACTCAGTGTAAGAACCAAACAAACATGACCGCTAATGTGCTACAGCAGGTATACAAACAGGGGAGTATCTGTAACAGGGACAGATGACCAAATGCTTATACCTTCAAATTCAAGAAGTCTGAAGTGCTGACACTAACAAAAGGTTTTTATTCTGTAATGCAATAAATCTATAACAAAATTGCCAGTACCACCAAAATGCAAGTTCTGCTTCACTATCACCAGATTCTATGTTAACAAAAATCTAAAATCTAGCAAAAAATTAAATGCATTTTCAGTGGCCAGTGCCACAAGGCATCCTGAACACTTTTGCACAGCAACATAATGCAGCAGTTTTGATGTACACTAGTCAGCACATTAAAGATAACATTCACTAAAATGTAATTGATCAATACCTGCCCAGTGTTTCTGGAAGACATAACAGAGACATCTGCAGGGGTCTCAATGGCAACAATAGCCCAAGTAACCAACAACAGGTTTCCCAGGTTTTCTTCAGGTTAATGATATAAATACCATCACTCTAAAGAGCAAGTCATAAATCCCCTCTGGTAGGCCAAAAACACAGCATCTATTGGACCTGATAACATCCCAGGTCATGTCCTACATGGGTTCCAACATGAATTAGCCACACCATTGGGTGCTATTTTCAATCATAGTCTAAGCACTGGCTTCATAAAAGCCGAATGGAAAACAGCCACTGTTATTCCCTTGTACAAAGGTGGTGCATCCATTGAGCCCAGAAACTATAGAGCTGTTAGCATGACTAGCCTTATCTGCAAGGCCATGGAGCAAATCATCATGGACTTTATCAACAAAGACATACACTCAACCCTACACAGTTTGGATTTGTCAAACAGAGATCATGCCTGTTAACCTTAGTGGACTTCATTGAGACTGCCACAAAGGCCCTGGATGAGGGAACATCTGTGCGTATAGCCTACCTGGTCTTAGCTAAGGTGTTTGACACTATCCCCCCTCAGATCATTGACAAACTCACCTAAGTATTCTTCAACCCTTATAGCATTAGATGGATCACTAACTGGCTCACTGATAGAACTCATATAATCAAAATAATAGAATCCACCTCCAACAGCAGACCTGTGACCAGTAGTGTTGTACAGGGTTCAGTCCTGGGACCTGTACTGTTTGAAATCTATTTCTCAAAAGTACAGGCTAAAACTAAAGGTCTGTAGCTCACAAAGTTTGCTGATGACTGCAAACTGAGAGTGGTCATAGAATCTCCAAATGATGTAAATATCCTGCAAGATGGTCTTATAGGTTCATAGATTCATAGGTAGGTACTGGGCTATCTGCCCAAAGGCATATATTAGCCCAGCCATGTTGTGTGGTATTCACCACCCCTTTGGTTAGTTCCCTAGGCCCTTGGTCTAGCAGCTAGTACCCTTGACCCCTATCTAGTAGAGCTGTTGGTATGATCCCTGGTGTGAACTTTCTGTTACCCATCCACTTGTCAAGGTTCCTTTTGAAGAGTGATAGTGAGGGGCTCTGTCTTATGTAGATCGGGACCTTGTTTCATAGCAAGGGAAGTCTTTGCAAAGGGAATCTATCCCTCCAGCATATTCTATTCATTGTTGTGCTGCGGTTTATATCCCTAGAGCGTGTAGCTCGAGTAGATTTGGTTTTGCTTCTTACACAACCAAATGATTGGTACCAAAGCCATGATCTTAAGCTCAATGCAGAAAATGTATTATCATCCCTTTCAGTAAATGTAATGTTCCTGCTAGCTACCACATCAATAGCAATACCTTATGTATACACTCAGTGGTGAGAGACCTAGGCACAACCTTACCTTTGACCACCATGTCTCCAGAGTGGTTAGAAGGGCATTCTATCTTGCTCATGTCATAGATAAGGGCATTGTTTCCCAACAAAAAGAAATTATGACCTCTCTGTACTCTTCCCTAATCAGGACAATAATTGAATACAACGCCCCTTTTGGCATGCACCTTTCCAAGCACCTGCAGCAATTAGAGAGACCACAAAGGTTCCTCCCAAGGAAAATTCAAGGTCTTCAACATCTGTCCTATGTGGATCATCTGAAATCACTGTCATTTTATTCTGTTTCATACAGATTACTTGGAGGTGTTCTCTGCCTTGCATACAAGGCAATCTCTGACCCTGCTTTATTGCAAATGCTGCATATCCATAAGTCAAATGGTACACAGGTTACTCACTCTAAAGACCTTAACCTGGTATGCCACATTAATAAAACCTGCTGTAGGGACAGATTTGTCTCCCAGAGGTTGACACACCTTTGGAACAGACTCTCACTTCATGTCAAACAGAACAACTCATTGGCCCTCTTCAAACTCAGTATGAATAATTGGATGGGTGACCGTAAATTCACCCTGGGGATTCCTTGTGTGTCCCTCTTGGACAGGGGCAATAGGTGCTGATCGTGGAAATAAGGGTAAGAACTTGGCTAGGATTGCAACAGCCCTAAGGCTATTAGCATAGTAACTTCCCATGATCCTATGATCCTATGATCCAATAGGCTGATGTAAAATGCTTGGACTAGCATCCACACACACACCAAGTTGGCTGCAGTAACAAAAGTCACTACCTATCTACATTTACAGAACACTGTGCAGTATACACACACACACACACACACACACACACACACACACACACACACACACACACACACACACACACACACACACACACACACACACACACACACACTCACACACACACACATACACACACACCAAGTGGGGTGGAATGAGATGAGAACACCTACTTATGTAGTTTTACACATGACAAATCACAGTACTTAATGCATGTGCCATAACTCAAGTCTGATATGAATATGGCTTTAGGTAATCTTGTGGTAGATGACATCAGCAGGCCTTGTAGAGGACAACGGTTTGGAGGTCTGCATCACCTGCAAGAACAAACCCATGCCAGCTTGCAATTCACACTTGTTCTGTAGGGAAATGTGCGCACACACACACACACACACACACACACACACACACACACACACACACACACACACACACACACACACACACACACACACACACACACACACACACACACACACACACACACACACACACACACACACACACACACACACATATACATACACACACACACACACACACACACACACACACACACCAAGTGTAGTAGAGTGAGATTATAACCCCTGTCTACCTACTTTTACAGGCTATATAACACAGTACTTAACACATGCACCACAGCTCAAGTCTGGCATTAATATGCATTTAGGTAATCTTATGGTAGATGACATCAGCAGGCCTTGTGGAGGACAATAGTTTGGAGGCTTGCATCAACTGCAAGGGCCAAAAAGTATGACCAATGACAATTTGGAATTCACACTTGCTTTTTGTGGAGATATAAACACACACACCAAGCAGGCTAGAGTTAGATTAGAACCCCTACCTATCTAGTCTTATACACTACAGACCACAGCACGTAATGCAGGCACTATGGCTCAAGTCTCCTTTGCAAATGACTGCAGGTGAATTAATCCTAGAGAACATAAACAAGCCCTGTGTTGAAAAGTTAGGGAGGCCTGTAAAGTTATATTGCTTCTTACTGTCATCTGCAGCTAGTAGCCTAGCATGGCCAGCCTTAGGCATAGGCAAAATAGGCAACCATCTAGGGTGCCATACAGGCCAGCCTTGTCAAGGGTGCAATTTTTATTTAGGTATTTATTTATTATTCTCAGACCATAAAATTTGCACTCTTCTCGGCACCCTGTCTCTAAGTCAAGGGACTGGAACCATAGTGAAAGGGGGGTGAGTGCCCATCCACTTTTACAGATGCAGCAGTAGGCTTTAACAATTTAAACAAATAAACAAAAAAAGTTCTTTACTACGCGGTACGAGTCTTCTCCTTTAAGGAGGAACATGCGTCCATCACAACATCAGCATGGATCTAAATGGATACAGTACGGAGTGAAATTTAAGCATGTGGTTCCCTTAGCTAAGTTTTGGATTAATCCTGCCCTAATTCTTTGTGTCCACATGTGGCTGTTTGGTTTACAAAGAAGGTAAGTGTGTATGTGTGTGTGTGTGTGTGTGTGTGTGTGTGTGTGTGTCTATGTAATTTTAAACAGTTCATTTCTGTATACGCATCTCCTTTTTATGTCATCTTGTATTTTGCCTTTTGATCTAAATGAGGAAGTAAAGTTACTAATTATATTTATGTTAGCAAGTGAACAAATATCGGGAGCAAAATATGAAGCAGTGGTATTTTTACCTTACAGCACCGACTGAATATAGATTGACGTTTCCTTAGCATTTGAAGCATCATTTCTCCTTTCCTTCTTGAGCAGTTGTTTCATATATTTAATTTCTATTTGTTTCTGTAGTGATATATATATCTATACATGAATACGCACACCCGCATGTGTTTGTCTGTGTGTGTATGTCGATATCCTAGAGACTGCTAAGAGGTGACCTGTGTCTGACATACAAGGCATCTTCCGACCAATTATGGAATTTTTGTACATCAGCAAGTCCAATAGCATCAGAAGTACTCAGTCTAGGGATGTCAACCTCATCTGCAACATCAGCAGAACAGATTGGAGGGCCAGGTATACCGCTGCCAAGGAACAGACTCCCAATCCACCTAAAACAAAGTTCAGCCCTGTGACTATCCATATTTAAACACAACTTGGATTTACCGATGGAAAGCAGAAAATGTACCCTAGGATTGCTTCCTGTATTACCAATGGGATGAAGAATCTCCTAGATGCTTTATCCCATGAGTGGATTCCCACAAATTATTTATGGTATGATCCCAGTTATTTTCATGAAGGGTAATATATAATTATGAGCCACAGTCTCTGTCTCTGTGTATATCTACATACATATGTGATTGTGCATTAAAGGGGGTATCTGTTGCTGTTCTATGTTTTCTGGTAACTTGGGTTGATGGCTGCTGGTAAAGGAATCTAGTCTCTTTATAGATCTCTTGTTGCTCTGCATTGCCTGTTCCCTAATATGAATTTTTACTTGAGTATGCTTGTGTTATTTGCAAAAGTGATGAGGCTGATATGTCTTAACTTCCCAAACCCAGAAATAGTTGAAAGAGTACACATCCACTTAACAGACTCTGCTGACATTTTCTAGTTAGAATAAATATTTATATATATTTCTACATCTCCAGACTACCTTTGTATTAAACAAGTCTAACTTCAGTCTGACCTGCACTTACTTCAGCAATGGCTAATCCAGCACAGCTTACTTCTGAACGCTTCTAAAACCAAAAGTATGTTTTTGGAACACCCTATAGTTTCTCTCTCTCTGTAACTGTTCAGCCATTCCATTTCTGGTCTTAACACGTCCATTATCAAAACCACACCTCCTTTAACTAACTGGACCCCTGTTTGGATCAATCTCTTAACGTTTATTCCCACATAGAAAAATTCAAAAAGAAATGTCCTGCTTTTTCTGGTAAAATTTCTTTCTCCATCTGCCAGGCCAGCTGGTGATAAAGGTGTCCTATCCTAGCTTGAGTTTAGTCTTCCCATTACTGAGTCTGCCTCTAAACAAAACATCATACACATTACTGCTTCTGCCTCTAAATAAAACACCAAACCATTTTCTAATTCCATTTGTCAATTCATTACCAGTTCTCTTCGTCAAGAGCACCACTGCCTTGCCCTTGACAAAACAAAATGATTCCCCATTAAACAGAAAGCTGACCTTCTACTAGGTACTCAGCTCTTCAGGTTACCATTATCTTCTTCTTGCAGTTTTGTCCACAGTCTCAGACTGCGCCTTCCCTATAATCCACCAGACATGCATTCTACATACTTGCGTGCCCTTTCATAGGTTCATAGGTAGGTACTAGGCTATCTGCCTGAAGGCATTTATAAGCCTAGCCAGAATGTGTTGGCTTTTGCCACCCCCTTAGATTAGTTCCCTGTGCCTCTGTCCAGCAGAGCCACTGAAGTAATCCCTGAGATAAACTTTCTGTTTCTCATCCACTCGTCAAGGTTTCTTTTGAAGAGTGTTAGTGAGGAGTGTGATAGTTCATTCTCTGTCTGTCCCTTTTTTGTGTCTCTGGCAGTCCATGCTTCTCCTCCTGAAAGAAAACTCCAATTTACCTAACTTAAGTTGGCCAAAGGTCCTGTCTCTGAAAAGGGTACATCAGCTAACTATTTTGATCCTGATACAAACACACACACACACACACACACACACACACACACACACACACACACACACACACACACACACACACACACACACACACACACACACACGTGTTCACAATCACACATGCATACACAGAAACAAGACACAGACACACAGATAAACTCTTTTATACCTGATCACCCAGACCAAACTATGGTTTTGCATCATGCACCTGACTTCTGTGAGTCTGAGGACCAACATTTTCAAAAGTGGGCCTAGGTCTATAAAGGTTTGGGAACCACTGATCTACATCAACTATCAGACTGGTGGCAGAAATGAGTTTGACTTTCAGTGCATTTTCAGGGCATTGAGGGTTTCAGTGCATTTTCAGGGGATTATGAGTTTTAGTTCATTTTCATGGAATTGTGAGCTTCAAAGGAAGAACATTTACTGCTGCTCATGCTAAGTCTGTTTTCAGTGTAAAAATAACTCTTTTGTTTATCAAATGGCACACTGTTGTAGAATTTGAAAGCAGTGTTAGTAGCATAATTGTCTTTGGTGCAGGGGGCTATGGATTCTACTCTCACACCATGTAGATGGAGTATTGATATTGCAGTGCCCATTTGATTGCTGATTATTTGGTGCATTTTAAGGGGGGATAGGGGTTCTACACTACTGAGTATGTCCTCCTTTGTATGAGATGCCTAGTAACTATGAACGTGTTGTCTGGTTTAGCCAGA
>NC_056733.1:1246650778-1246673278 GCF_019279795.1 Protopterus annectens | reverse complement strand
CAGTTACAATTTCCAAGTCTCTACTCCAATGGTTCAGAGTACTGAGGGAAAATCAGACTGTAGGTGTATGCATACTTTATACGGTTGTGGTGTAGGTCCACCATGTGGGGCTGGCTAATTATGATGCAGTTCACTTGCTTAAAATATAGGATATAATTGACATGATTTAAAGGCCCTGCTTTATTGTAGAATTCTATAAATATTGAATATATCCGGTTTTATTTCATAGCTAGATACATTATGACTGTCACTTGGGTTGTCTGGTCACGTGAACATGCTAAGCTACACCCAAACCATTTGCAGCAAGTGGTATGCTGCGTACACATATGCACTGAGCACAAAAAAATCCTAAAAGTAACATGAGACACCCCCTGATGTCATCCACATCTAGTGGGAGTATAAATACTGTGTAGGAGCCTACACAATGTGGATATGTGGACACAGTTGCTCCCTTTAGCGATTCAACAAATCCAGGCCATTTAACCCTCATTTGTATAATATTCATGCTGATGTCCTGGAAACTATATGGTTCATAACTGTGTAAGCTAGGTAACCACACAAATGCATTATTGTACAAACTCCATACAAGGTCTTACAGTACATTTGTGTGAAGTACATTATAAGTGTTATTTTACAATTTTTTTTATTTTTATGTTAAGCATGTTTGCCCAATGCAGCGCATAGAACAAAGTGGTGAAATTATTTAAAAAAATTATTAACTTCATATAATCCATACTGTTTTCATACATCCACAGTGTATGTATTACATATTTATGTATCTGACCTTACCTTTGCAGGGGAATTATGTCCTTATTTGTGGACTTTTACATCCCCCTTCTTTCAGTGTAGACTCCTGTATGCATAAAATGTCCATGTACAATACAGACACAGACATGGAGTCTACACAGATGCAGAGGTCCTTAACTGTAACCTGCCCAAGCAACAAAGACCTCTGAAGCTGAAACGCAAACAAACACCAATCACAACCAATGTGTCACATAGTTCACAACACCAGTGTGCCACCCAGCAACAGCCCCTAAGGCAAGACAATGTACCTAACACTTTAGTCATAGGTGACTCTATAGTCCGGCACACTGATGTCCCTCTCACCAGGTTGAATAAGAAGACAATTACAGTCAGCTGCCTGTCGGGTGCCAGGATCCGCCACATAACACATGCACTCAAGTCACTCCACAACAAGTACAAATATGACTCTGTCATTGTCCATGTTGAAGTGAATGACTTGAGATGTACCTCCCTGGACTACATGAAAAGAGACATGGAAGAGCTCTCAGATCATGTGGCCCAGGCAGGTATGACCCTAGCCCTGAGTAGCATCCTGCCTTCGCCCAGAATGATACCACAATATAAGGATAAAATGATTGACTTCAACAATTGGCTAAGCTTATGGTGTCATTCAAAGGGGATCCAGTATCTGTCTGCCTGGGATGACATGATTGACAGACCACAATGCTTTGCCAGAGATGGTCTGCACCTGTCGCCCCTGGGATTCAGCTTACTGGCTAAGGCTCTTGCCACCCCTATAGTGCCTTTTTTAGGCAAACTTCAAAGGACAAAACCACCACCGTAACAGGTACAAGCATGCAAAATCTGAAGGTAATGCTACTCAATGCTAGAAGTCTAAACCTCAAAATGCACTCTCTCGGGGCACTCCTAAAAATGGAGAACATCGATATCTGTGCAGTAACTGAGACCTGGTTCAAGGCTCCAGAGAGCACCCCTGCAATACCAGGCTACAACTCTTACCACACTTTTCCACCACCAAACCAGGACCGAAACACTAAAGGTGGAGGAGTGTCAATATTCACCAAGGATATTCACACCACCAGGCTAGTTGGCCAACACAATGTGTCTGAAATTCTCCAAGTGCAACTAACACTAGGTAAGACTGCAATCCAAATTGTAGCTTGCTACAGATCCCCCACCATACACCAAGATTCTCACTACACCTTTCTAAACATACTGGAAAATATTAAGATAGAACCAAACACCCTAATACTGGGTGATTTTAACTACCCTGCCATTAACTGGGAAAACTACTCATGTCCCAACACCTTTGCGCAATGGTTCTTGGAATTCATAAATTCCAACGCCCTGGATCAACTAATCCATAGTCCCACCAGGGCTCCAATATCCTAGAACTGGTCATTACCAACATGGGAAATCAATGCTCCATACCTATGGTCACCCCCTCGTTAGGCAGGTCTGACCATAAGCTAATCACCCTTAACATCCACATCCCACCACCACCACACAGTAAAGAAACCACCATAAAAAACTTCTCCAAAGCCAACTTCATGCTACTCAAGTCAGAAGAGACAAACTTCATGACACCCATACAGACGGGAACTGAAAGTTCAACTGCTGAATCCTACACTAAGGCACTGTACGAGCACATCCACTCATGCATGAATCGTGCCATCCCAAATAGAACCAAAATGCTCTCATCCAAAAAAAGGAAGCCAATCTGGTGGTCCCCTGCCATAAACAAACTTTACAACAAAAGGAAGAAACTTTTGCAGAAAAGAGGAAAATCCCAGGATGCAAAAAATTCCCTTACTAGCCTCAGTAAGAAACTGAGATGCCTCATAAAATCCTCCAAAGCTAGTTACGAAAATAAAATTGCCAAAGATTCCAAAGACAACCACAAAGCATTCTATAACTATGTCAAGAATCTAAATGGCAATGCTCAGATCTGCTCTGAGCTAAAACAGAATGGCATTAAATATACTGATCTGAAGGATATTGCCAATATCCTGGCAGATCGATTCAGTGCCGACTTCACCCCCCTCTCACCCCCTAAATGGCCCATCTCAATACTGGAAGATTGCCAAATTCCAGTAATAACGGCCACACAGGTACAAAACGCACTCTCTAAAGCCAAGAATACAGCATCCATGGGACCAGATGACATCCCGGGCTGTGTACTACATGAACTACAATATGAACTGGCACCTCACCTAAGTGTCATGTTTAATCATAGCCTCACCTCAGGTTTCATGCCCACTGAGTGGCACAGAGCTACAGTTATCCCAATCCACAAGGAGGGATCCACCTTGGATCCCGGAAACTACCGTCCCATCAGTCTGACAAGCCTTATCTGCAAGGCCATGGAGCGTATTATCATGGAACTTATAAACAAAGACATTGGCAACCTTCAAACACTGGATCCCACCCAGTTTGGGTTTGTGAAGGGCCGATCTCGTCTCCTGAACCTGATTGACTTCTTTGAATCAGTCTCCAGAGCCATGGACAAGGGTAAGGTGGTCCACACAGCCTATCTAGACCTTGCCAAGGCCTTTGACACCACCCCCCACTCTGGAATCATAGATAAACTTACTAAGTTGGGCATTAATCCCTATGTCACCCAATGGGTTGCTAAATGGATTACTGATAGAACCCACACTGTAAAAGTAGCCGACTCCAAATCCAGCTCCAGACAAGTGACAAGTGGAATACCTCAGGGTTCAGTCCTGGGGTCGCTCTTGTTTGGCATCTACTTCTCTGAAGTACAGGTCAACACTAAGGGACTCTGGCTAACAAAGTTTGCAGATGACTGCAAACTGGGAGCCATTATTGAATCCCCAAATTATGTGGATACTCTACAAAAGGGCCTTACAGAAACAGATGCTTGGTGCCAGAGCCATGGGCTCAAGCTCAATGCCAAGAAATGTATTGTTATCCCCTTTGGGAAAAACATGTATCCATGAATTACCATATAGGTGGCAGTACACTAAACACAGAAAGTGTGATAAGAGACTTAGGGACACAGGTGGACAGTGGTCTCACCTTCGATAACCACATCGCCACAACAGTCAGGAAATCCTTCTATGTGGCACACCTCATCAGGAAGGGCTTTTCATCCAGAAAAAGGAGGTCATTGTCCCACTGTACTCATCCCTCATTAGACCCATTATAGAATACAATGCCCCATTTGGTATGTACCTCTCAAGACATCTGCAACAACTAGAAAGGCCTCAGAAATACCTCACTAAAAGAATCACAGGCCTAAAGCAGATGCCCTCGCTGACCGCCTTAATAACTCCAGCTATACTCTGTCGCATATCGTCTACTCAGAGGCGATCTCTGCTTAACATACAAGGCCATGTCAAACCCAGAGCTGTTGGACATGCTACACTTAAAGAAATCCCAATCCCTCAGAGCTACACGCTCCAGGGATCTAAACCTTGTCATCACAATAAACAAAACATGCTGGAGGGATAGGTTGCTGACCCAGAGACTCCCCAGACTCTGGAATAGATTGCCCATACATGTCAAGCAGAGTGCCTCTTTGGACCTCTTCAAGAGGAACCTTGACGATTGGATGGGAGAAAGGAAATTCACGCCAGGGATCACGTCAGTTGCCCTGCTAGACAGGGGTCCAGGAAAGTAAATAATGTGGGAAGAAATAGCCAGGGAATTGTTATGGCTAGGCTTGTATAGGCCCTAGGGCTGATAGCCTAGTACCAACCTATGAACCTATGAACCTATTACATCTTGTTGGATCACCCCACCTGGCTAATTTGCAGGAAATTCAGCTACTTAAGTCAATATTTGCATTGCACAGAAGTTTCCCTGCTTGCATGTGCTTGCGTGCCGCTAAATGGGGTTTACTGAATTTAAGACTGTTCACACCCATGTACACATTGCAACATGATGTGCCGCTAAATGGGGTTTACTGAATTTAAGACTGTTCACACCCATGTACGCATTGCAGCATGATGCACATACAGAACAAAATGCGTAGGCTTTATTGAATTTCTCTGAAGGTCATTGAACTCGTGAGTCACAGCATTTAATTTTATTGTTGTAGAACAGAGTGTGTGTGCTGTATCTTTAAGAAGCATTTCAAGGACTGAACGTGCATATAAATAGCAAGCACTGCTAGCTTCAGTGCCATTTTGAGAGTGCAGCCAGAGAGGGAGCATGTATGAATGAAAAGCTAGTTTGTATATAAGTTCATCTAAGCTATAGTCATTAAGCCTCAATCCTGATGTGATTGTACATAATAAAGCTGCTTAAACAGAACCCACAAAGACTTGCCTATTACATCCTGACTAGTCGAGCGACAATTGTTATGGTATTTTATTGCTAAAGTGTTAATTTAGCTTCACCTTCAGTAGTGTAAGGCCTGTGGGTGTGGGTGGGGGGTGTCCCTCCAGCAGATTCAACAGTACAGTACAGAACACACTAATGCAGAAGTGAGGGAAAACAGTTAAGTTTAGTTTGATCCTTGGAAACTGACTTACATAGACTTTAACTGAAGACATTGCTTCTTTTCATAGCTCTCAACCTCTTAGCACAAAAAAATCTGGGCAAAGGCAAAAATAATAGGGGAGCAAAGCCCCAGATATATGGACACCATTTTAATATTGATCTTATAAAGTTAGTAGAATCAAAATTCTTGTGTTACTATGCATTTTTCTGAAGGATATGAGGTCTGAAACTGAAATGACTGTCTTTATTTAGTGAATTCAATCCTCTCTGAATTGTCACAAAATTCCAGAAAATCACAAATTTTATAAAGAACAGACCAACAACATGAGGCAAAAATCTGGACATTCTGCTAAAATCTGTACATCTGAGAGGTATGCTTTTGTACTCATGATGTAACTGGAGGTGAAATTCAGCTGTAGAAGTTCCTTTGGTAGAGAGTTTATACTAACCTTTATAGCAGCAATTGTCAGACATACTATATGCTCAGTATACTGGAAGAGAGAGAGATTAAAATAATTAAGATTATTTGATGACTGAACTGGGTAGATAAAGTACTATTTATCTATACTCTGCTGCATTAGTACTGCTTGGCCAAATTAAGTAGTACACTATATTTCACAGTTGCGCATTTCTGCTTTATAACCTTTAAACAGGAAAATAGGGAAGCTGACAGGAGATATGTCTAGGTATGCAAGTTTGGGATTACTAAAATGAAGGCTTCCACAATTTAGAAGGACAAAAGGAAAATAAAGTAGCTAACAAGAGATATGTGTTGGTATGCAAGTTTGGGATTACTGAAATAGAGGTTTACAGATTTTAGAAGGATAGGTAGAATGCCCATCTCAATTCGTTCCTACTCTTTGCTACACAAATGACAGTCTGTAAATGTGAAATTTAAGCACTTTATAATAAGCAGCTCATATTATCAACAACTGACTAGACTAGCCAGTAACTGTGTCATTGTGCTTCCTTTTATATAGATCTAAGGCACCATATATTCCAGGTGTGTTTTGCTTAGTGATTTACCCCCTTTGCTCTCAGCAACAATGAGTCCATGCTGCAGGTTCTAATACACTGCCATGCTATGTACCACGATGTATCAGGAAGACTCGAGTGGGCATGTTGTTGAATATTGTTGGTTTCAGTTGTGGTATCTAATCACTACAAGTAGGCTATCATTTGTTCATAGATTCTCACATCATGTGAACTCAATGCAACTTAAATTCTATTCTGTTAATCCTTGGCATCATATGCTTTACAGACCTCAAGGAATAAAAGCCACTACTACGGATTCTGCTGAATTCAGTAAACATACCAAAAGAAAAACATAACAATGCAACCTGCAGTTAATGAATTGCAATAGGCTGCAGTGATACAAGCCATACATGAGGATGTGTGCACCTTAGAAGGCAGGCAACTAGAGTAAGAGCAAGGTCACAACTAAACTAACTAAATCATTTGTCAGACTAGCAAATAATTGACAGCTACCGGCTAGTCAGACAACTAGTACAGGCTGTCTGCAACATGCGTGCCCCACACATCTGTGTGTAGCTGGTAAGGAACCCCCATCCCACTTGAAATCAAAATGTGTCTCAGCCTGGCTGCACTTGCATCTGGAATATTCCAGACACATGGGGGGATGCCATGGGAGTGTCATAGACAGCTGCTAGCTGTATCCTGGCAAAGGTCCTGGAGGCAATGTGCACAATATGGTTGACTACATACACTTTTCATAGTACATACAGATAGTGCGGAATCCATGGATTTCCATACTTACACCACAGAGTGTATAGGATTTCCTATGTAAAGAATTACCAGTAAGAAATATGGATAATCCATAAATATGTCTTTATCTACTGTTTACATTGGCAATGTAAATCTGTCTGTACAACTGCATATGGGAAATCATTGCATGCTCTTAATGAAAATGGCAACACCTGTATGCATAAAGGTCAATCAAACATCACTCCAGTGACATACAACAATTTCTGTTAAAGCACATATTTTCAAAAAAATAAATCGAAACAGGTACCTTTGGGAATAAGCAACTTTAACAGATGTAATATTCCCCAAAACAGAAATGCATGTACCAATTTACCTCTGACTCTGGAATCACTGAAAGTAAGAGCACCTAAGATGCACTTCTCTTTAAGTACCATTTGCGCCACACATTATAATTATAATTAATATTATATATATTAATATTATATAATTATAATACAATTATAATTAATGAGATTCATTAATATTCTAGGTTTTGCAATCTCATTTGTGCACATCCATGTTAACTGGCTACATTTGGCTTAACACTCAGATGCACTGTGCAAGTACCCAATAGGTACTGATAAACAGTACCATGTGTGTCATGTGCCCATTTTCTTCCAATGATCTGATAACATGACATAAGTGCCACTTTTAAATATTTATTTTTATACACTTACAAATCAGACTATTGCCATCTGTGAACTGAGTGGGACTTCAGTGAGCATTTTTCAATTTTTCCATTTATCATATGTTTTCTATTGGATTATCAAGACGGATCTTTTCAGGAGGCTGAGACTCATCCATGCACACAACTAGACCAAGGAGGAGAACACTCAGATATCGACCATCTATGTTGGAGTGGAGCATTAGATGATAGATAGTCAGCCCAAGGAACTTCACGCTGCTCAACATCTGGAATCAGTTTGTGAGGGACCGAAAAAGATATACAAGGATCTATCGGACTGCAGTAGAAGTTCACCACTGCTGTGATGACTTGCATTGGAGTGACACAGTGGAACTTTGTCAGAGGGTCTCTGAGTGTGGCGATAGCCTGTGGATCCCTACAGTAAGTGTGATTATTCTACGTATGCCTGATCATTCCTACAGAATTTAGAGATATAGCTCTGTCCCGTGTATATATCAGCTAGATTATTTTTAAAACCATTAAGTAGCTGTTGTAACAATTAGCTCATCGGGATAATTAAGTAGCTGTGGTAATTCTTCTCCATATAATATAATCCCATAGTATTAATTTATTTAATAAGGTTTATAATATACATAATTATGAACTTTGTAGATGTACATCTATTTTCCAACATATAATGACATCATTTCACACATCCAGTGTCCTTATGCAGCACTGACACCTAGAGTGCCTCAGCTGCTGATGACTGCACATTTTGTAGTTATCTGTTACAGTGCAAAATATCTCCTACTGTAGCAGTATATGTCTGAATAAAAACTTATACATACCTTTAATAAAGTGAACATTCTTATTACAGTCCCATTTTTTAAAGCCAAAAAGAATGCCTGTCTGACTGCTTACACATATGTTTTCAGTAATGTGTTGAAAGCTGTTATTTATTTAGAGTATAATGGCCAATCAGTGTTGGATGTTTCTGGATTCATTTTCCACAGGAATTTGAATAAACACCAGCAGTACCTGTTTGTCAAGAAGAGGCATGAGCTGTATGCTGGCTTTGTCTGCAAGGAAACTACCCAACATACCTTAATTTTGTCATGGTGTGGGTGCCAGTCCGCATAGAGGAAACATATCAATAACACAATAAATCCAGTTAAGCAGAGCCCGACCCCAGAAAGGAACTCTACAAGTCCAATAGGAGTGAAATAATAAGTTTATTTTAAGTTGAAAACCATGTAAAATTAGCTTTTCATCACGGACAAAATCTTCATCAGAAAAAAACAGACATACAGAAATTGTGCTTATTTTATGCCTAACCCTAAATTGCTAATAAATTAGTGAGCTAATAAGTTAATGACATAGGTACTGCTCTTAAAGGAATATTCCAATCTACTCAAAAATAAACCTTCCTAACCTAAATAATCACCATAAGTTATATAACCAAAGTTAAATACTTCAAACACACATTTGGAAACATTTAAGCCACATAAAAAATGTATAAAACATGTAAAACGCTTAAAATCATTTAAAAGCTTTTGATTTTTTTAAAATACTTCTATACATGACAAGTGGAACTTTAATAGCTGGTAATGTGTCATGGTAGTACTAAAATTTCAATATTTACATAAAATGAGACCAAAAGTCAAGACTGTAAGTTTGAATGAAAAGTTCAGACCATTTGTTAACTAGTTACTACTCAATGTAATTGGGAACAGTTCTGGGTAGCTCTTTGCTGGCTATTAGTAAAGCTTAATATCTATTTGCCTTTTGTTTTAGTACTTGTATCAGGGATACATTGTTATTAAAACCTGGAGGGTGGGTGGCATTTAATTTAATTTGCCAATATAACTCCCTAACCTCTAGGTACTTCTTCCAGGCACCACCTCTCAGATCTGGGGTAACCACTTCCACTATAGTAAATAAAAAGTTTTAAAGCCACTACCTAATGGCGAATGCTTATACAGAGCATTGCTGCCATTAAGTGCAGAAATCTCATAATTGCGCTCTTAAATTATTTTTTTAAAGTTGCCTTTAAGTTTTGCCTACATAAAAACAAATTGTTCTCTTGGATTACTTCACAGATAGCAGTCATATAGAAAAGAACATTGCACTTATGATATTAATGCTTATTTTGTGCATGGTTACGAATAACCTTATTTTCATAAAATTCTTAAAAATATTCCCATAATCTGTAATGTTTTAACAGCAGCTCTTCAGCTGCAGGGTTAGTAAAGCTTGCCACAGACTTTTAGATGTCTGACATAGGTTTTTACTAGGTTAATGACCATAAATACCAAATCTCTGACAAGTTCTGGTCCCTTAATAAGTATATCCAGGAGCTTGGGAGATGAAACATTTACAAACATGGGCCTGGGAGATGAACCATTTACAGGTTGCCTGTGTCCATTAGAGACATATGTGCCAAGTCAGGGATGAATTTCCCATTCCCCTCCAATTGTCCAGGTTACACGTGAATTTGGTTAGGGAGGAACTCTGCTTCACATGGAGCCTGGTTCAGACATGGTTAGTCTCTAGGATACATACCTGTCTCTTCAGAAGGTCCCCTTTATACCACAGGCAAGATTTAAATTTTTAGAATGGTAATTTTGGTGCTGTTTGTTTTGTGAATATGCAGGAGGTCCACAAGTATGGGGTCTGACAATGCCCTGTATGCCAGGTATAGATCTCCCTTAAACAGTCTGTAGCAGAAAGAATACAGAGATAGACCTTGAGACGGTCTGCATAGGACATTGTACTTACACCCTGTATTCTTTTAGTGAGCAATTTCTGTGGACATTACAATTGTTAAATATGCCTGGTTAGGTACATAATAAAGTGGGCATTGTACTCAATGACAGTTATGATGAATGCCGAATAGAGTGGAACAATGACTTCCTTGAAGCTAGATGCCCTACCTTTGTTTATAAGTTGCACAACATAGAATTATTTCCTCACTACTATAGACAGTGTGATGGTCAAAAGCTAGATTACTGTCTATGTGTCCCTAAATCCCTGAATACTGGGTCAGCTCTAAGCGGTGTGTTGGCAATATGGCAGTTAATATGATAGTTACCAGGGGTTATGTATTTCTTTGTATTTAGTTTTATTCCATGGCAACTGTTTGTCTGTCAGCCCTTCCCGGAGAACATTTGTGTCTGTGTGGGATTCAATGACAGGTCCTAATTTGCAATCATCCTCAAATTTAGTCAGCCAGAGACCATTGACATTGGCCTTGACTTCAGAGAAGTAAATGCCAAAAAGGACCAGTCCAGGAACTGATCCCTGAGGGACTCCACTTATGACTGGCATCTTTGTAGAGGTGGACTTCCCAATTCTAACTTCCTGGGTCCTGTGTGCAAGCCAGTTGGCTATCCACCAGGTGACATATGGGTTTGTACCTAACCTCTTGAGTTTGTCAACACTGGATTGTCAACCGTTGCAATATGATATTGTTTTTAAATGTGCTGTCAAGTTCTGTTTTATCGTTAATTATTATTTTCATGCATTTTCAATACATAAACATTTTGTTTTATAATTAGCTACTAAATAACATATATTTGTTAACCAGAGTACTGTAGTAGGAATCACAACATCCTTATCTTTTGGAGAGTGGGATGGGCAGACTTACAGCTGAAATGCAGAACAGGAAGATGTATGTATTTGCTTTGTGACATGCACTTTGCCAAGGAATATCTTAGTCTTCAGACATACCTTCCTGTGCCCCTCATGCACAACAACTTGTTTGGTTCTGTTAACAGAGGTTCTGTGATACATGACACTGTCCCACTGTCTAAGGAATGGATGTTTTCCATTACTGTTGTTTCTGACCACAGTGCTGACATGAACTAATGTTTGCTAACTCTTTACTTACATGCCCAGCAGATGTTCATTTTTGAAATTCTAAGCCAGAATCCATATTTGTAGATCAACCCTTATCCAGGTGTGTCATAACATCGACCCTGGGATTCAGCAAACTTCTGGGCAGGAATAGCTTATTCCTGCATGGAAGGGACTGTTCTCATGCAGCATGGCAGCACACCATGCATATTCATGAAGGCACGCTACAGTGCTGTTAAGCGGACAGGACACAGATCTGTGTACAAGTGAAGGGGATGTGGCTGGGAGCAGTGCTCTCACAATACACATGCCCCCTGCATACCAGAATTGGCATGTGGCAATATAAAATGAGTGAGAATGGTCATAATACCCCCAACCCATCAGAGTAAGAAAACTTTGCCAAAGCCATAAGGGACAATCGTCCCTACCAAGGCAAAAGTAGACAGAATAAGAGATGTAGCATAAGCACATAGCTCACATCTCCCAACCTGTCAGAGTAAGGAATGTGGACAAAGCTATAAGGGACAATCGTCCCACAAAGCAGAACATTGATAGAATAACAGGTTCAGCATTAGCAGGGATATTCTGAAGAGTACAAATAAAAAAACACAACAAATATATATTTTTTGTTATAAATATGATAAAGTTTAAGCATAGCTGCATAGGTGTGCCCATTGCTTAGCTAAGTTTAGTCCAGTTTAAACAGCACACGAAGTTAAATAGCAAGAGACATCCAACAAAAGCAATAGTGTAGTGGTTAGAGTGTATGCTTTGTAAGCAGTCATTCTGGGTTTAATCCACACTGTAACCAATTTGAATTTTACATGTGAAAGCAATACATAAACATTTTGTTTTATAATTAGCTACTAAATAACATATATTTGTTAACCAGAGTACTGTAGTAGGTCCAGATGTGAGGTGTCAGTTTAATAAAGTCGTGAAACCTCCATATAAACACAAGTGACCCATACATTATAGTAACACATGAATTAATGTAATGAAAGCACAACGGGGGATGTTAGGGACAGTAAACAAATGTATAATATGCAATGAATGATGAATCAATCCCATACAGCAGATAGTTTATAAAATAAAAAAATAAGCAATGCTAAGCATTGCACAGCTTTGCTGACTGGGTGTAAGCATTGTGTACATATAAATACTAAGCAATGAATAGCCCAGCTAAGTGGATTTGCCCATTGGTATGCAATGCTGAACCTGCCGCTTTAAGCACTGCCAACTTTAGCTAAGCAGGTTTGACCATAGCTTAGCTTAGCTCAGCATATTCAAAACTGCCCAATCATGGCAAAGGGGGGAAACCTGGCCATATCTAAACCCTGCAGGTGGGAATACAACTCATAACTGGTTGCAGCTTTTCACTGTAGGCAGTATGGCAGGTGTTGGTGAGGGCATGTGCTTCTGGATTCAGCGCTGGAGCATACAGGAGTCCAAGATCATGGTAGGAATCCTGGTAAAAAAACATGATAAGAGATTGCTGCAGGGCCACTACCAGGGCTCCCAGTATAAAGCAGAAGCCTGGGACCATCTCTCCCATGATCTCACCAATGCCACTGGTATCCCTCAGACTGGTAAGCAGGTCCAACACCACTATGCCGACATGAAGCAGAGGAAGAGGGAGCTCTTGGTTGAGTGTGTCCAAAAAGCAAGGCAGAGGGGTGATGTCCCAGCATTGTGTAAGCATTCATATCAATAACTGTTTACCAAAGTGCAGCCTGTGTATGTAATGGATACGTATGCCTAACTATTTCTCTATTCCCTTTACAGCTGCAGCTAAGCAGGCTGTGAATCAGGAAGCCCATGCCAGTAGGTTGCAAAGGCTGTGTTGCAAGGCTGGTGAGTAACAGTCCTGCTTATAGTAGTCATACCAAATAAACATAAAGTAGTTGAAAGTCACCTGGCAGTGTGAAAAGTGTGTATGGGTTGTACTGAATAAACCAGACAATATGACAGTAATAGTCCCATATAGGTGATATTTAAATAAAACCATAACTGCCTGGCAATAAAGTTCTAAATCCTGGACTGGTTGTGTTTACTCTGGTATTGCATGGCATTTAGTGTTGCATTCTCTGAATAGTAATGTTGTGTTAACCACTGTTACCCACACTGTGTTACATAATAAATATGTCTAGGAATGTCTGTATAAGACTGTTATAAGTACAAGGTTAGAGTGTACAACCAAGAGAGACTTAGACATAAAACTCTGAACGAACAAACAGCAGTTTCTAAATAGCTCACTCTGATGAAATGCAAATTGTCATATGTTTAGCACACACAGCCATGGTTCGAATCCTGGGAGTGGTATTAAGCTCTATGCATAAATCATACCTCTCAACTGTACAGATTTTTGCAGAATGTCCAGATAATCGGCTCATATTTTTGGCCTGTTCCTCTTTCTCCCTGGCAAATCACTGGGATGATCTCAGAATTGTAGTCACTAAATAATGACATACATTTGAGTTTCGAACTTCTAATCCATTAGAAAATGTATATTAAAATAAATCCTGTTACTCTAGCAACTGTCTAAAGGTTTATAAGAGCAATATTCAAAATATGTCCCTATTTGTACACCCCATGTTGTCAAGCTTTGTCCAGAGTTTCTGCATTAAGAGATTGAGAGGTATATGTATATTTTAACTAGGAATCTGGGAATATGTGTAGAAACAATCAGGTAGTGTTAACAAATATTCCCCCTACAGGTCTTTCAGATAAGAAAACTGTAACTGCCTGGCAATTAAGTTTTAAATCCTGGACTAGTTGTGTTTATTCTGGTATTGTATGGCATGATGTGACATTCACCAAGATCTGATACCAGAATAGTACTTTTGTGTCAACCACTATTTTCACACTGTGCTACATAAAAATATGTCTAGGAGCGTCTGTATAAGACTGTTGGAAATACAAAGTTAGATTGTACAACCAAGAGAGAGTTAGACAGAAAACACTGAAAGAACAGACAGTGGTTATTGAATAGCTCACTCTGATGAAACAGAAATGGTTGTATTTTTAGCAGAAACAGCCATGGTTCAAATCCTTGGAGTCATAGTAAGCTGTATGCATAATCATACCTCTCAACTGTACAGATTTTCCCTGAATGTCCAGATATTTGGCTCATATTTTTGGCCTGTTCCTCTGTTTTCCTGGCAAATCACTGGGATGATGTCAGGATTGTTGTCAGCAAATAATGACATACATTTGAGTGTCAGACTTCAAATCCTTCAGAAAATGTATATTAAAACAAATACTGTCACTCTAGCAACTGTCTAAATGTTTATAAGAGCAATAATCAAAATATGTCCCTATTTGTACCCCATGTTGTCAAGCTTTATACAGAGTTTGTGCATTAAGAGATTGAGAGGTATGTGTATAATGTTAACTAGGAATCTGGGAATATGTGTAGAAACAGTCAGGTAGTGTTAACAAGCATTTTCTCCATAGGTCTACCAGGTAAGGGAAGTAGAATTTAGCTACAAGACAGCTGAAGTATATACTTGTGTACAAACATACCACTGCCCAAACCAAGGCCATAAGGTATTGAAATAATACCTGTAGAGTAATGATTAGAGCAATGATCATCAAAGTTGTGAGTACTGCAAGGATATACAAGTTGTTAATTGACATCTCTGTTCCCCCCCCAACCATATCTGCAACAATAATCTAAACACACAAATCAATGGGTATGTTTACACCAAACCTACTGTTGGGAAATATGTCCTATTGTTCAACAAATATTGAACTGTGTTTCTATTAATGTTCCATGTTGAAATACTATGATTGGTGGCCTATTGCTATCAGTGTAACCTGCCATATATGCATGTGTTCTGTTTTCTAGCAACTATTCCAAATCTGTTGTTTGGGTTAATGGTAATATCTATGCATGCTGTTATAACTAATTCTGGAATGTGTTGACTATTACTAACCCACATATGTTCTAAAACTGTAACACCATAGCAAGTTTGGGAAGACATGTCCCAGCGGACCCACCTCTCCCACCTCTTCTGGTCATGGCACTGGGCCCAAGCACATCTGGGACCCACCCCAGGACCTCCTCATCCACTGGTCCTGTACCACCTATGGGTGGATCTGCCTCAGGGGATGGGGCTCACGCCCCCTGGGAGTGGGCACGGACAGGATCCTGACACCTGAAACCAGGTCCGGGGTTTGGTGAGTAGCGAGCTCCAAAAGGAGTTTAGAGATCTGCTGCTACACCAGCATGAGCGCCACATGGTGCAATTAGAGGGTCAGCCTTCCCCTCCTGCTCAGCCCCCGGAACAGCCACCTTCAGAGCCGTGAAGTTGCAATGGTGACTGCCCGTGGGTGGGGATCTCAGTCCCACTGTTTCCATTTGGGGGCTCATAGGCCTCTGATTTCCAAACACCCCTCTCCATAAAAGGTGTTTACCCCCACATGTGTCATATACTGCCCCTGTATGCTGTCTTGTCTGTCTTCCTACCCAACCTACCCCCCAAATATGCCTATTATCCTTCCCCAACATCCCATTCTCACCTTATAAAAAGGGCAATCTGTTCCCAAAAAAAAATTTCTCCCCATACATAGCTGCCAATTTTGCACATGTGTCCACTGGACACATGTAATCTGGTCTAATTGGCTTCACAACACATTATTGTTGCCCTCACTCCTCTCTCAGGGGTTTGAGTGTCCAAATATACCTCTAAATGCAGTATATATGCACAGCTGTTGCTGTAGAAGAAATGGACAACTATGGACCTTCCCTACACCCGTCCTTCACATCCCTAGCTACTTTCTCTATTGTCTTTCCCTTTTGTGCCCACTTTTTCACCACTTTCTTATCACTCCTTTTTTCTTTTCTTTTAAAGAAGTTAGCATGGGGGTAAGCAGATGTAAGCTCTTTTAAGCAGTAGTAAGTGGGATTAAGCCTTTTTTCAAGGCACTGAGCAATTCCTACAAAGATTAAGCACGTTTTAGGCTAACTGTCTGTAAACATATTTAACCAGAAGTTAGCACTGCTTACTGCCACGCAAACCTGTGCAAACCCACTTACGATGCTTAAACGTGCCTTAATCACTCTGTATCCAACAGCCCTTGTTCTGCCCAGCAAGAAAATAATCAGCCCTGTCAGAGCAATGTACCACTACTCCATCAGTGCTGTATTACTAAGTGTTTTTTTTTAATATATCATTCAATAGAGGTATAGAACACTATGGAACAAATACTGTGGAACCAGCATGTTTATAATGTATAACTATACAAATATAGATGTGTATGGTGACATATATATATAAAAAGTGTATACATCGGATATATGTAGCTGTACATATGATATTACACATATAGAATATGTACATATATATCACAAAATAATATAATGTGCAGATATCAAACGAGAAATATTCTGATATATCAATAGGCACATATAAAAAATAATAAATATATATATATATATATATATATATATATATATATATATATATATATATATATATAGCTATACAAGGATAAATATATATTAACATAAATATATACATATATATATAAATATATATCTAGGTACATATATATATATATATATATATATATATATATATATATATATATATATATATATACAGACATACACACATGAAATATATATATATATATATATATATATATATATATATATATATATATATATATATATATATATATATATATATTATATATATGTGCATAACATGTACTGCAGTTATACCCAGCAACATACCTCCCCACCCCTAAGTGCAGGGGATCTGGACAAAGGCTGCTAAATGGTGGGGTTGACAATGGACCAACACTAGGAACACAATGTACATCCAGCAGGTATAAATGTAGAATGTCACTACAGGGACAGGGTGTGTGTCAGCATACATGTTCAGAAAGATGTCAATTATGAAACTGTATTGTATTCCAAAGACATGCATCTGGAGCATTTCTCCCCGGGCCTCCGCTGAAAACAGGCTCTGTGGAACCTAGTCGGACTTTCCCGGTCAACAAAATAATAAATAAATAAATAAAAATAAATAAATGCCATCATATACTGACAGACATCCCCACATGATGACAGTGATTCACCACAGGAAGGAATAAAATTATACTGTTCAACAGACCAGTAATATGGGCAATAAACATAGACAGTCTGTAATAATCTGGCCGGTGACAGGTATGCTCAGAACAGCTGAGTGTAAGAAAGCATAACCAGGCCTGGTAAAGGGGGGGGGGGGCTGAAAATGTGGACATATCTGACATACTGGTGTAGATGAGCTGACACGTGATGCAGTAACACCCTCCTGTCGGTTCCAAAATCTATTGAGTGGACTAGCAGAAGTCCAAAACCCAGTGACTTCCCAGGAGTTAGTGATGTAAATCTTCATATCCCCTCTATTGATGTGTCAGACATACACAATGCTTATGTGGGCTAGGCAACACTACACATCTGCCAAATATCTGGACATAACATCACATTAGGGAAAATACACTGAGCTGCTAGCCATGTCACCAAGCAATATCCAAACTACAGGCAGACTGATAAAACAAAAAAGCAATCTTGCTATGGGGGAATACACATATAATTGCAAATATACCAGGCACTCCAGGGATGTAACAGCACTGAGAAACAGACACCAGTGTGAAAGTGCATACAGTATAAGGAGTGTGTGAACCAAACTGTAAGCATGTCTGATACTCACACTACCCCGCTATATAATGGCCCAATACACAGTGTAGTATGACGCCTGACTGTGTTATGGGGCATGTCACAGTCTTACCATACAAAAATGTAACACTTGATAGAGCACCAGAAACTGGATCTGCATGCAAAGGTGGATAGAAGAGGAAACATAACACTTACAACTACCCCCCAAGAAATAACATATTCACAATACACTGCTACACAATCCTGACAGTCTGTCAACAATAGCAAGAAATACAAAGACCCCCCATCTGTACACACTCCCAAAGAATGTCCAAGCCTTGTCATCATATATAAGGCTTCTTACACATAAAATGTCTGGCAGTCTGATACCTAACTGGAATGATATTACAAATTACGTCACTAACTAATGATATACCATATCTTTATGCCTCTGACTGCATGATATATGGACAAGGTTTGACATACTTGTGGACAGAGGCCTAAACACAGGCCCAGGATGGAGATATTGCTGCTATAAACTGAGAAAGTAGCTGGTGTAGGTCTAATCCTATCTCCCTATCAGACACAGCACAAATGTGAACATCCCACACTCTGTGTCCAATCCTGAATCCAGCCTGTCTGTACAATCTCACTGTCTGCAACCAATATAATGTAGCCAGTCACACTACTCTCCTGTAGACTTTACATATCACTCTTAATGGTACTTGTCTGTCACATATAACTCCTGACTCCCCTCCCCACCACACACAACTTGCCTGTACTCTCTCGTATACTTCTCCCCCACACTATCCATGACGCTAAACTGGTGTTCCCAAGTAGTTAGATCTATCCACCTTCCAAATGTTATGCTCTGCATTGTCACCATTCCTCCATACACCAGCCCATTCACACACATATATTCTTACTTTGTCCTGCTGACCATCATTCCTTCCCGCTCTACAACATAACCCCACCTCCCCAGGGTCTCACCAACCTGTTCCCTAATCTCATTATAGACCACTATGTCATCTGCAAAGTGCACAGTCAACAGGGTCCCCTTGTCTGATCATGTCTGTCAACCTGTCACTCACCACTGAAAATGTGAAAGGACACACAGCTGACCTCTGATGTACTCCCACCTCCACCTTAAATCCACCTGTCATGTCAAAACCAGAAATCACTGCTGTCACACTAGCCTCCTATATATCCTGTGGTGTCTGACAGACTCCTCTGGCAGCCCTGACATCCACATACAATACCACAACTACTCTCCAGGAAGCATGTCATATGCCCTCTGTAGGTACACCTAGACACAATGCAGCTGCATACCAGCTTCAGTGCAGAGCTCCAGCAACACTTGTGGATCAACATTTGCATCTGTACTGCTCTTACCTGGCATGAAACCATACTGCAAATCATCAATCATCACCATGTTCTCAACTTAGCTGCCATCACCCTTTACCATTACCTCATCCTGTGACCGATCAGTGTTATCTCTCACTTGTTACTACAGCTCTGCAGACCACCCTTGTTCAGATAAGCAGTACCCTTACATATTCCCCAACATCTCACACATCCTCTCACTTTCCAAGATTACAGTAAACAATCCAGTTAAAAATACCTGCCAGGTCTCAGAAACACCTGCAGGCATCCACAGGTATGTCACCTGGAACAACAGCCTTTCCACTGTTAAACCCCCTTATAGCTATCCTTACATTCTCCATGATAATCTGTTACTCCTCCTGATTAACCACACCCACCTCAGCCAACCTACCCTCCCTCCCCCATTTTCCTCAAGGAACAGGCCATCAAAGCAATGTTTCCATATGTTCTAAACACACTCCTAGTTTGTATGTTTTACCCATATTCCTTTATCACACTTTTGTGCTGCACATCCCCCCTAGCTATGTTCCTCTGTCTAGCCAAGAGCTACAGGCCCTATACACCATCCAGCATTACATAGAACCCCCAGACTCCACATCTGTATGTCAGACTCCACATCCATAGCCATGTGCAACACTCTCTTTGCCATGCACCCCATCTCTTTATACTCACGTCTACTCTCTACATCTGTCTGTTAATCCCACTTTTCCTTTGACAACACCTTTCTCTACATACTCCCCTGTACTTCTTCATTCCACCACCACGTGTGTAGGAGCAGATCTGGCCAGCATGTCACCCTGTGTCTGATTGAGCATTGTAGGTCACAGGTGCATTAATGTAATGCAGAGTATGAGTACAAATGGAACACATCCACTGAGGGCAATTGGAAGGCCATACCCACATATGTCTATGGTCTCACAGGCAACTATCCAACCCACCTTGTAAGGGAGGTCTGCCACAGCACATACACACACACCATAGCTACAGACAACCAGCTTCGGACATGTTTAGGACAAACATCACCCCCATGGCTCAACATCAGTATAGAAGGACATGCACATCACATGCACCCCTACCCTCACCATTAATTAGGTACAAACTGCCTACTTACATGTAATGCTATGCATGTCCATACAATTCTGTTAGGTACTGGAGTATTATTTGATGTAATGTTGTGTGTCTACTGATACTCATTACTTGTGAGCTGTCTCTGTAAAGAACTATGGACAATGTCTGATGTCCTGTGATGTGTTTTTCCCTGTTTATGTCTTTCAGGTGTGATGCAGAGAATTCCAGCCTAAGATGTCCAGGAGAAAGCAGCCATAACTGAGGCCATCCTGGAACACTACCACATCCGCTTCAGTCGGGGTCGCCAACACCAGTGGGAGAGGACAGCCCCCTGGGAAGACCTCACACAGAGAGTGAACACCTTGGGGAACAGTGGCCGCACATACGAATAGGTCCGACACATAGCAACTGACCAGGCTTGGCGTGCGCGGCAATGGGCTTCTGAAGTGGTGAGCGACCATTCCACTACTGGTGGGGGGCCAGCCAGAGTGGCCCAACTTACAGTAATGGAGGAGTTCCTTGCCAACATGTATATATGTATGGAAATGCATATATGTGGACAAATCTATACATAATACACACACACACACACACACACACACACACACATATATATATATATATATATATATATATATATATATATATATATATATATATATATATATATATAGACAGAGATATACATCCACATGTATATCCACAAATATATATAGATACATATATGTAGAAATGTGAATACATACATACACACACACATATATATATATATATATATATATATATATATATATATATACATATATGTAGAAATGTGAATACATACATACACACACACACACACACATATATATATATATATATATATATATATATATATATATATATATATATATATAAATATATGTATATGTATACATAAATACACAGAAATATATGGCAACTACAAACACATGCAATCTGAGGTTCATGCTGCTGCACACTAGATGTCTACATCTGAAAATGCACTCACTGGCATATTCCTTAAAATGGGGAACTATGACATCAGTGCTGTAACAGAGACCTGGTTAAAGGCAACAGAAAGCACCCCTGCACTACCAGCCTATTACCCATTCCACATCTCTTGGCTGCAGAACTATGACTGAAGCTCCAAAGGTGGTAGTGTTTCTATATTCATTAAGGAGGCACACACCTCCAGAGTGTTGACCAATGTAGGCATTACAGATTCTGCAGGTATAGCTAATGTTGGGTAGGACAATGGTTCAGGGTGTAGCCTGCTATACATCCCCAAATATGTCCCAACACTCACACTCCATGTCCCTAAACACCCTGGAGGATGATATACTCCAACCTAACACTCACATACTGGTTGTCTTCAACTATCTCACCATTAACTGTGAGAGCTACTCATGTACCAATGCACATGCCCATCATATTGACCTGGTCCTTCTTAACATGGGCGACTGCTGCTCGACACCAATAGACAAATCCCCCTTTTTATATCTGAACACAAACTGATCACCTTTGGAAATCAATGGCCATCCCATGCCCACCTGCACAGGTAACCACCATGAAAAGCCTTTCCAATGCTGAATATGGCCTCATAACAACAGATGTGGCTAACCTCATGGCAGCCATGCAAATGGAGACTAGGTGCATGACAGCTGAATCAATCAATGCACTATGAACATGTACACAAATGCATGGGTACTGCCATACCCACTACAACCAGGATCCTCACCTCCAATAAAAGGAAGCTGATCTGGTGGTCCCCTGCCATACAGACACTGTACAACAGAAGGAGGGAACCAATATGGAATAATGTGAAGTCCCAAGACTGGAAATCAACACTTATCAGCCTCAATTGAAGGTTGATATCCCTCATCAAATACTACAAAGTTAGCTATGAGAACAGAAT
>NC_056733.1:1246580778-1246645778 GCF_019279795.1 Protopterus annectens | reverse complement strand
TCAGGAATTATGTCAGTAAATAGTGGCATACTGTACATATCCACCTCTTACTGCATGACATATGAACAAAGCGTGACAGACTTTGGGGACAGAGGCAGAAACACAGGGCCAATATTGACATATTGCAGTTATAAAATGAGAACATTACTGGTGTATCAGGGTTTGTTATGACATATATCGTCTGAGGGACATGAAGTCAGTAAAATGCATGAATGTTACCATTTACTGACTACAATCATCAGAGTATGCTACTGCATTTATAAAGACAGAAAATGTGTGAGTGACACACCAAATCTAAGACTCCAAACTCTGGCCAGTCTGCAGAAAGCCCTACAGGTGAAAGTTTTCTCAACCACATAACACTGTCATGCCAGAGTTTAAATCATGCAGACGAGCCATATCCACACAAACCCTGTTAAACCAACATTACTTCAAATGTAGAACAGCAATACTTACAATCTGTTCCCATGTCTGAAACATCCCCCTCCATTTTGTTGGCCTGTCTCCACAGTGTTTGTTGTAAGAGGTATTTCCAACTACCCTCTGTGATGCTGTTTCTCACACATCCACATGAAGTCCTGCTCACGGTGAAGGAGAAGGGCCAACACCCAGTTGCACTGCTTACTTATAGGAGTGTGTTTCCATGCAATTGGCTATAGGAATGATACCACAGGTGTTCCACATGCAGTTAGCAATTGAAGGACTCCAAGTTGTGCACAGGCCATCAGCTGATCATGAGCATTACCTAACAAAGTCAAGCTACTGCCTATGTAAAACAGATGCATTTTTCCACATCTACCAGAGAGGGGGAGAGAGAGACAGAGGGAAAAAAGAAAGGATGAGAGAAAGAGCCAAGTGTGTTTGTGTATGATCTGTGGGTGGAGCAAGATCTCTGGGTATTATAATGGTTGCCTATATATACATTTATCGCTGTGGATTGTCTACAACAACCTCTATGGTGTTTGACAACTGTTGGCTTTGTAATGTGACATTGGGACATATGGGTCCTCAATATGAAAATGTAGTAAAACCCACCCTACAATGGATCCTGTTATCACACACACACACACACACACATACACACACACGCTTGCCAGTACTGTGTTTCACACCCCTACCTAGTTATGTCTTGGTACTACAGTGTTACACAGTTATTGCAGGCACCAAAGAGCTTATATGTTGGAGACCTCTCCAAAGGTATCTTTGAAGGTGAGTGACATCAGCTGCAGTGCTAAAGGAGGGGTGAAAAAAGTGTGAATGACCATAAAATCAGATGTCAACAAAGACACACAAATGCTCACATGCATTATCACATTTGCCATGACCAGGATTAGAACTCTTATCTAGCTAGATTGCTACAATACAGTATGACGCAGTTATCACAACTGCCACAGAGCTTACATATTGAAGAGCTGTCCAAAGGTATCTTTGAAGGTGAGTGACATCACCTGCAGTGCTAAAGGAGCAGTGAGGGAAGTGTAGGAAGTGTGAATGACCACAAAATCAGGTGTCAACAAAGACACACATTATCACAGTTGGCAGGACCAGGACTAAAACTCATATCTAACTAGTTTGCTACACTAGGGTATTACACAGTTTTTGCAAGTGCCACAGAGCTTATAGGTTAAATAATTGTCCAAAGGAATCTTTGAAGGTGAGTGACATCAGCTACAGTGCTAAAGGAGGGGTGAGAGAAGTGTGAATGACCACAAAATCAGGTGTCAGCAAAGACACACACCCTCATTATCACAGTTGCTAGGACCAGGATTAGAACTACTACCTAACTAGCTTGCTACACTCCTGTATTACTCAATTATCACAAGCACCACAGAGCTTATAGGGCTAAAACTTGGCCAAAAACTTATTTCAAGGTTAATGACATCAGCAGGCATGCTAAAGTAGGCCAATGGCATGTGTAGTGGTGTGAATGGCCTCAAAATCATTCATCTTCACACACACACACACACACACACACACACACACACACACACACACACACACACACACACACACACACACACACACACACACAAAATATCACAGTTGCCAGGACCACGATTAAAACCCCTACCTAACTAGTTTACTACACTATAGTATTACGCAGTTATCATGAGTGCCATGGAGATAATAGGGCTGAATCTTGGCCAAAAGATTATTTCAATGTGACTGACATCAGCAGGCATGCTAAAGTAGACCAATGGCAGGTGTAATTGTGTGAATGGCCTCAGAATTATTCATCTCCACAAACAAACACAAACACACACCTGCCAAGACCAGAATTAGAACTCCTACCTAATTAGTTTGCTAAACTAAAGTATTACACAGTTATCACAAGCGCCACAGAGCTTATAGACCTGTGAATTGGCCAAAGGGTTATTTTAAGGTAACTGACATCAGCAGGAGTGCTAAAATGGACAATGGGAAGTGCAGTGTTTGTGAATGGGCCATAAATCATTCCTCTGTAAACACTCACACACACACACACACACACACACACACACACACACACACACACACACACACACACACACACACACACACACACACACACACATACACACACACACTCACAGTTACACACAACTTTACATTTGACAGGACTGAGTATACATATGCTGCATGAATACTAATTTGTACTATCGTGTTACACAGTTATCACAAGCACAACAGACACTATAGGGCTGAGGGCTAACAAAAGGAATGTGTACAGTGATTGACATCAGCACATTATGTGATATTGGCTGATTGGATGTGTAGTGGGTGGGACAGGCCTCATAATGGAATTCTCTCTGTCACTGTCTGTCTCTCTTCCCCACATCTGTGTGTGTGTGTGTGTGTGTGTGTGTGTGTGTGTGTGTGTGTGTGTGTGTGTGTGTGTGTGTGTGTGTGTGTGTGTGTGTATGTTTGACATATTAAAGTGTGTTGGCCTTGGATATGTGTGAGTATTCCTATCCACGGTGTGTGTGCAGCATGAATGTTGTACAATTTGGTGTGTGCACAGACATCTGCAAATGACAGATATGTATAGTCCACTGTGTTGTCAGACATGGGCTTCATTTCTCTAAGTGTAGAAGCATGCCCACTATGACCTTCTGTATTGAGTGTATGAATCCATTCCAGGTAGTGTTGTACTCCATCAAGGGTTTTGTGTTCTACACCTACAGCTAGCAACCTGTTTCTGCAGGATATCTATAGATAGGATGACAATATGGAGTCACAATGGGTGACAGATAAGGGGATACTGTAACTATTGCTGTCTGTGCTGCTTGTGTTACATGGTTGGTGTTAGCAAAGATAGTTAGACATATGTACTCTTTTACACTGTGATGTATTATGTCATCAACTACTGACAGATATGATTATTTGCTCACAGTTGTTTACTGGGAAATACAAGATGAATGACGCTGAGTCCAGCATTGTGGTCCACAGCGTACACATTCTTGCACACTCCTGCCATTCTGGAGGAGTAGCTACAGACACTTGCTGATGGGTCTGTGTAAATGGTCCAGCACCTTGGTACTATGTTGTCTGAGGATCCCCTTCTTGTACATATATTAACAGAATGGCCATATCCTGCTGTGGACATACCTCTCAGCTATACAGATTCGCCCAGGTTACCCAGAGGCAGGGCTCATATATCTGGTCAGTTCCCTTTCACATTGTGGATTACAAGCAGGTTTGTAGCCACCCATTACTGGGTTTGCAGGCAGGGGTAGTTTGGGCACACATCAGAATTTCAGACTTCACACACTCCATGACGTCCATGCATCTACACCCCCACTCTGTTATTCTATCCTCTTCCTAACATTATGTGAGTGATATCTGAGAAATATACATATAGTTGACCCTTTATTCCAGTGGTATTTATAGATTAGTCCACAGTTCATGCAATGAGACATGGGGGTATGCTACTGGGATTTATCAAAGTGGCCTTACATCTGTGTTCTGTTGACTGTGTTAGGTTGTAAGTTGTAATTTCATGAGATACCATACATTGGCACTATGGGTGGGACACAGGCCTTTGACAGACAACTTTAGGCCACTTGGTAGTGATGCAGGCCATCTATAGCAGACCACTGCATTCTGTCACTCCTGCATTCCCAGGCTGTGAGTCAGTGGATTCCCCTAGGATGACAGGGTAAGTGTGCAAGGTGTTAATGGCAATGGTTCCTATCCATATTGATCCATTGGTCTGGATGCAGGTAGGGTGCTGCTTACAGCTAAAGACACACCTGCATATGACAGCATGTGTCATTCTGTAGGTATTCCCATATAGAAGTGATGTCATACTGTACTCATTCCCAACAGCAAGGATATGACCTGTGATAAACCTGTGGCTGATGGTGGGGTGAGCTGAGTGCATGTGCAATATGGAAGCTACTTGCAGCTGATTCACAGATATATCTGTGACATTGCCTTTATGCTGCCTTGTGCAGGGACATAGGCAATCTCTTATTACTTAATAACTGTGCCTTTTGTGGTCTGCCAGTGATTGGCCAGACTACGTTACTATTCCATACTACACGGACAACTAATGTGCTGCTAACCAGTCTGTACAATTCCAATGTTGTGTGCAGCTGACAGTTAAATTGTATGCACTCTGTCTAGGGTACTTCCACATGTGTACTGTGTGTATGTATGAGCCCATATTCATGGCATGTCCATCTTTCAGATGGTGACAGATATTGACATCTGGACAGTGAGTATGGATGACTGCTGAATTGGCTATTGCTGAGAAGCATTGCGTTTGGCACTGCAGTTGTTGGAACATGGACCTGTCAACCACAGTACTGCCCATAGGCCACAAGACACAACCCTCCATGCCTACATTTTGACCACTTCCAGAAAATATTGAACACACAACAACCTAACACACAGACCCCTGCATATTGTACACATGCAACAATCTATCCTATAGATTTGTCCAGCTCGGGTAATCTGTACTCCACTGATACTACTCCTCACACTTACATGTTACTACATTTCTACATAGGATTGGGGGTGGGGTACACTTGACAACTGTAAATAGTGCTATTACTGTACTGGTATGTCAGGTACTCTGTTGGCTTCCACATCATTTTGTATTCTAACCTATCATGCAGACTGGAGGCATATCAGTGGAGTACAGATCTTAGGTTTTATTGACCTACATTTCAGTTTCAGACTTCTTACACTTCAGAACTAACATAAAACTGCCAGACCTGTTGCAGTCTGTATGCGTAGGTCTGGAGGGGGGCTATTCACCATTGCCATCAACTGGAGGCCTTAGCCCAGCCTTTCTTTAATGTTATCTACACCTGTCCTGCTGGCTGAGGTTGGTGGTGGGTATGTGAGCCTCACTGACATGCACGTGTGTGTCCTATGGACACACATTTGGGCCACCACATGTACTGCAGTGGGATTTGTCACCTTGTCTAGTACTGCCTAGTGTGGTGACACCAGTATTTGTTATGGATTTCATGCTGCCCATATAGGTGTCCAGTATCTGCTGCCATCTCTTTCAGCCACCCAAGTCCCTTGCATGCTCGCATCCATACCATAGATACAACTTTTAGAACATACTACTCCATTCAGTAATTGATAAGAAGAGTAGCTTACCTTGTGGCTGTGCCAGTATTGAGGATGGTGCTAGAGGGATGACTATATCGGATACACATAGTACACTCCCTATACATGGTAAAGCACAGGTAGTGTCATATTTGGCATCCCTTTTACTGTATGTGCAAGTCAGAGAGAGGTGTCATTCCTTGGATCCCTACCACGTCAGTGTACGTGCTATGCGTTTCCTCTTTGGCAAGGCCTGGGCATACTAGCCATGCCTCCTTCTGCCTACACAGGCAGGCTCAGATGGTTCCTCCTCTGAGTCCCTCTGTGCCTGCCATGGCCTTGACAATGGTGGGGATCTTTGTGGCCTTGCCCCATGCTGCTCCTGCTGCAGCTGTTTCCAAAGGATCATATTGTGTAGCATGGCATATACTATGAACATTTGTGTACATGTAGCTGGAGAGTGCAGCAAGGCTCCACCGGATATGTCCAGGCAGCAGAACTGTGACTTGAGCATCCCAAACACACACTTTATTATAATTCTGGCTTGTACGTGTGCCTCATTATGGATTTCTTGTTCAGGTGTGGGTGCATTTCTGAGGGCTGTCATCAGCAATGGCTCTAGTGTGTAGCCAGCATCCCCCACTAGATGGCCATATGGGATGTCCCCACTGGCAAATGACTGGTACAGCTGTGTCATATGCCAGATGTGGGAGTCGTGATGGCTTCCAGGGCTGCCAGCACATACATTCAAGATAATACCCTGGACATTTCACATAACCTGGCAGTTGATGGAGGGGAAGCCCTTGCTGTTTATGTAGACCTTACCCCATTCACTGGGTGGTGCCTTGATGTGCATGCAGTCTATAGCACACACTACCTCGGGGTATTCTGCTATTTGGTGGAAGAGATGCATACTGCTGGTCAATGCATCACATGTGATTGGGAAATATATGTACTCACTGGCATGTGCTGACATGGCATCTAGGAAATGGTGAAGTACCCTGGATGCTGATGCCTGTGAGATCCCCATGATATCCCCAGTTCCCCTTTGGAAGGTACCTGTGGCTAGTTTTCATAAGCCTACACATACCTTGGTATCCATTGGGATGGGTTCCCCTCTGTTGTTTCTGTGTGTGAGGCGGGGCCGGCACAGCTCAACAATTGCTGTAGAATGTCACTGTCCACCCTATAGCACTACACTAAGCAAGGAAAACAGTGCTCAACAATGTGAGACATACCCCCTTCCTTAGCTCTGCTTAGCTAAGAGCAAACATGGGCCGCAAGGCTCCAATAAGTTTACACCAAGCATGACACACCCTCTACTGCAGTCATTCTCTTGTCCTGCCTACATGGTTCCCTATTCCTGCACCTGCACAATTAGGTGCAGGCTTCCAGTAGGTAGAAATCTGTGATTCAGTATAGGTCCCTTCATTTGCATACCCCAGTGTGCAGGTCCATAGTTACAATTCCCAAGTACACACTTTCTCCTTGGCAACCTGTGCTCCCTTGTCTTGTTTACATTCTGCCTGCCATTGACTATAATGGCAAAATGCAGATTTCAGTTAAAAGGCAGTTTTTTTATTTTTTCCGGCACCCCTGTGTTTGTGTGCCACTGCCCTTAGCTTAAGCGTCCGAGATTGGCCAAAAAAAATAAAAGTTCTTGTTTTATGTAGTGTATGTGCCTTTTAATGCCAATGGCCTTATATTTGGCCATTGGCTTCTCTGTTCTACATAATACATGCTTTTCACGAGTTGGCATGTCTCCTTTTGTCAGTTGCAAAAATGTATTTGGCTACTAGCCAAATACTTTTTGCACTGACACTGTTCCTACACAGAATCCATTCAGCTTGCTGGATCTCAACATCACCTCACTTGCATGGTTTTCACCAGCAAATGTGGTGATTTGCATACTGAATGGAATTCCATGCAGGAGCAGTATAGGGCCACTTGTGCACATGAAAATGGCCCTATCCTGCATCGCACAGTGGCCATATTGCATGCAGGAGCTGCTACACTGTTTCTGGATGGGATTTGGCCATTCGTGAATCTGACTGCAAGTCTTTTCACTGCATTCACAGCATACACTTCTATTCAAGATATATTAGCTAAGCAAAGAGGTGTCAAGGTTAGAGTTGGGATGTACATTACATCTGTAGGTTTAAAAATCATGTCCTCTAATCTGTATTCATCTATGTTCAAAGGTTTAAAAACCTGTATGTAACCTTGAAAATGCATATGGTGATTATCTAATAGTCTTCAGAAGTTAATTTTCTAGAAATTAATCTGAGAAATGTATATCACCATTTTTGAGGAATAAATCGTTCATAGTTGCTCTTTTTGTTTTTTCAGGAGATGAAGAAAGGACTGGAATCATGCTCTGTGCATCACGTGAATGCACAGGCTTGAGAAACAGCACAAGAGAGGTATGTTGATTACTTTTTCTTTTTTGTTAAATGAGCTCCATCTGATTCTTGTTACAGGCCTGTATTTTTCACATTAACATGTAAATTGATTAAATGTATGAATACCTATTATGCATCTGCAAGGTAAGTGAAATAATCACACAATATCTGTAATTAAAATTGAAATTTAAATCAAAATAGCATTAAGCCAGTTTTTCAGCAAACAGTGTTTGAAATATACTCCACAACCTAAATGACTGCCAGATTGGTATATCTGTCACACATTTTTTTTTCTTATTCATGGCCGATGTATATGGGTATGTGGTTTCTAATGACATAGGTGTAGTTAGTTATGCTCAGTCTACTTAAATGAGTAGATTTTATCTGAGAAATTCTTGGAAAATTCGACATGTAAAAAGCATGAAATGTTCAAACCTGTGTAATCAAATATTTGTAATACAGAGCAGTTTTGCTAGATGGACATGTTTCACGCACAATTGAGCTACTTTTGATGTCACTGGGCAGGAAAAATCAGGCTTGGGTGGGTTGCGGGTTTTTGGGCTACTTTTTTTGTGTTGTCTGTGATTTTTGGGCTATTTCATTTTCTGTAGACTGTAAAGTGGTAACACTGTCACTACATAAATAAATACATATTTACCGTGAGCTGATTGTTTGCTTACTCGGCATTACCGATTGGATTACATTATTAGATTGTAATAGGCAAGTGGTCAAAATACACAAAATATTACTGCCCCAAATAGGGAACAGGAGGCCAGTTTGAAAAACTGGATATAATTACTGCTTACTGCAAATACTGCCGGTGTGAAATGCGTGCACACAAGGGGATTTAATGTCCCATGCTTCAGCTGAAAAACACAAATGAAATGCAGCACCTTTTTCCAAAATGCGCAGTCTGTATGATGTTGGCTGCCAATCGATAATTGACAATAGTGTGAAAAAGGCAGAACTGAAACTGGCTGCACACATTGCTTGTCATTCTAGCATTCACATTATCGATCATCTAGGAGAACTAGTTCATAATATTTTAGGTAAAGACCTGGCAATTCGCCAAACTAAATGCATGGCATTAATCAGACGTGTTATTGGACCATCAGTCCATGCTGATTTACTTGAAGACTTGACAAATGTGCCAAATTCACTTATAACAGATGAGAGTACTGACATCACGACAGAGAAACAGCTGTGTTTTATCGTGCACTATTACAGTGCCAAGTTAAGTAAAATTGTTTTGTCATTTCTGGGTTTGATATTGTTAGAATCGGGAACAGCAGAAGCAGTTTTCAATGCACTTACAAAGTTTCTGACTGATAAAAAAACTGTCACCTTCCAAGTACATGGGGCTGGCTACAGATGGCTACAACACAATGCCCAGCAATGTCAATTCAGTCATAAACAGATTCCGGGAAGTCAACCTAGTTATTGTTTATATCAAATGCATATGCATTCCATTCAGCTTTGTTCATCTTATGCATTAAAAGTAATAACACGCAATGTTGACTTCATGGTTTCAGAAACGTATAACTGGTTTTCACACAGCACAGCTCGTCAACAGAAGTATTGAAGTATCTATTCATGTATCCAACACTGGTGAGGAACCATTAAAAATTGTGAGACCATTAGACACCTGTTGGCTCTCTATTGCACCTTGTATTCTGCGAATTCTTGATCAGTACGATGAACTTAAGCTTCATTTTCAATTGGCAAAAGATGCTGAAAGTAACTACACTGCCACGTTACTGTACCATAAGTACAGTGCACCAGAAAATAAGCTGTATCTTGTATTTCTGCGGCCAATACTGAATGAACTGAACAGGGCCAACAAACTCTTTGAGCTGGAAAAAGCCAGTCCTGTTAAACTACTTGATGAAGTAATGATTCTCTATCACAATATCATGCAATGTGTGATGTGACCAACTGCAGTAAGCAAATGGTCAGCATTTCTGGCTTATGACATAAACAATGAATCAAATTATCTACCAACTGGTGCAGTTAATTTTGGAATTGAATTCCATCTCCTGGAGGTGTAATAAGTATATTTGTTATAAAGAAAAGCACACAACATTAAGTTGGAGTATCGAATACAAATTTCTGGCTAAAACTCTGCAGCCGGTTACTGATCTTCTTGCACTATCTGCTTTTATACAGACTGATGAGTGGCTGCTGTGTTAGTGTTTGCACACTGTGTGCCATGCCCTTCAGTTCAACACAGGTATTGCATCTGCCTACAACACGTTTAGTGCTTCTGTTACAACACACTTGTCTCCTTGGTTTGCTGACACTTGTGAGATAGACATTTATTTTCAACATTTCATAATCAGCAAGCCCTTCAGTTCAACATTGATATTGGATCTGCTTACAACACCTTGAGTGTTTTTGTTACAGAACACTTATATCCTAGGTTTCGTGGCACTTGTGGAGATAGACATTTATTTGCAATATTTTGTAATCAGCAAGCATCATCAGGATGTTTGTATTTTCCAGGCTATTGATTGGTACTAATTATACATAGGTAGCGAATAAAGTTTTGGACATGCAGTACTGTTAGTGCATACAGCAAGTGTTAGATTCTCATATGTCTAAGGCTCTGATGATTGAACATATAAAACATTTGTTATTGTTATAGTCATTATATTGATGTGTATTCAGCCAATTATCATGCTGCGTGGCTCAGATGTTTTTCATATGGCTTGGATGGTTTCCACAATATTGTCATCTCACTTTGTCCACATTTTAACAATGACACTTGCTGGCTGTTCATATGCATCATTGCATGTAGTCATTACAATTTATAGACTGCCACATTCATTGATTTCTACTATCCAGTGATCTGTGGGGGGGGGGGCTTTCCATGCCCAGTCATGTTTTCATGAAAGAATAATGATGTCCTGTATGCAAATAGGACATTGAGGGGAAAGAATTTATAAGGTACCTCTCTCCATAAAGGACATGGTCCAAAAGCTGACTGTAAATTTACAAATCACTGTCCATTAGTCTAGGCTGTGCTTAAATTGTATAACAGATAAAATCAGCTTCACATGGACTTAAAGCCTGTTTATAGGAGATGTGGTCTGTGGGATACATATTTGTATCTCCAGCATGTTCTGTTCAAGTCACAGACAAAATTCCAGTTCTCAGACTTTGTATTTCTAGCACGGTTTGATCTATGAATTTGCAGGAGATTCATAACTGTGGTATTTTCAGACACATTGTAATCTAGTCATAAAATCTACCTTCAGAAATGAATATCAGACTGAGGAGAGGGAAAGGTCTTTAATGCCCTCTGTGCAAGACTGCTTTGTTGCACCTTGTGTTCTTTGTTTATTGTAATGTTGAGGTAGTTGTAGTTTATGCATATGCCTGGGCAGGTATATACTGAAAGGAACATTGTACTTTATGGTTGCTGTGATAAGGCCAGACTGCTGTGGGATAATGACCTTTTTGGAACCTAGCTGACCTACACTTACTTACTACTTGTGCAAAAGAAAAGGATTATTTCCTCACCACTGTAGCCATGTGGTGATGAAAAGTAAGGATACTGTCTACATGTGTGTATAGATTCCTGACCACTGAGTTGACTGTTGGGGTTGCATTATTATCAACATGTTGATTATCCTTGATGGTTGACTTTTCAATGGCTAGAATTAGAATTGAATTTAAGACAATGGCTTTATCACCATTTGTTAGTCACAGATAGACCTTCTTGACAAATGCTTGTCTGCATGGGTGTCAATGATAAATTCCACCTTGCATTTATCTGCAAAGTTAGTCAGCCACAAACCTTTACTATTTGCTTGCACTTCAGAGAAATAGATGCAAGAAAACAGCCGCGGTAGTGAGCCATTTAGGACTCTGCTAGTGAGTGAGCCCTTGGATGAGATGGTCTCACATATTTTGACTTTCTGAGTCCTATCATTGGGCCATTTGGTTATCCATCAGGGGATAAAAGGGTTTATACTTAATTTACTGAGCTTGTTTATGATGCCTGAGTTGGGTATTGTAACAAAATACTTGGTCAGGTTGCGGTAAGCTGTGTGCATAGTCTTGGCCACATCTACTGCTTTATGGTTGCTCTCAATGAAGTCCACCACATTTAATAGGCAGGACCTTCCTTTAGCAAAGCCGAAGTGTGATAGGGCCAGTGTTTGCATGTTATCTATATCATTTATCATCTCCATGATGAATCTTTATATGGGCTGGTCAGACTTATGGACCTGTATTTGCCCTGATCAGTGTTTTAGAATCCTTTGTGCTGGAGGATGACTGTAGCCATCTTCCATTATTTGGGCACAAAACTTGACTGTAGGCTACAGTTGAAAAGTGATTCAAGCAGACCAAACAGGTCATATTTCATGCTATTTAGTAAGTATTCTGGGATTTTATTCAGGCCCATTAATGCAGTGTATTTTAGCTTGGAAAGTTCATTGAAGAGCTGTTCCCTAGTGATGATTGTGTAGAATGTAGTGTACGGTATTTCCTTTGGACTATCAGGTGGTGAGTGGGAGGAGAACTTTCAGCTGAATCTCTCATTTACATTCATACAGAGACATAACTGTTCAGGGAACACATGCAAGGGAAAAAGAAAGGGAATAATGATTTACTTACATGCACTCAGATGAACAGTTTACTATGACAGACAACATTATTAAACAGTGCAGGCACAGTAATATTGCTACGTTGATGATATTTACAAACTTTTTTTGTCAAAGTTCAGTTATGTTAATTAGGCATGAGGCAGTGTCATGCATGTTTCCATTCAAATGTCAGGATATTTTACATGTGCTTCTTTTGCATATCCTTGCCATGTTTCATGATTGTCCCTATTGAAGTGTTCAAGTAATGCTCTGATTCCCACTGCTAAGCTATGCTATGCATGCCATTGCATGGCCTTGGTTGAACTGCTCACATTGGTGATGGATGCACTCTCCCTGACATGTTCTGTTATTGGCCATGTTCATAACTATAGATAAAGTGACACAGGAAATGTGCTATGTAGGAGCCCTTCACTATCAGCAGTTGTACTGATTATAAATCTTCTATACACTAATGTTTGCATCATTTACAATTAAACTATGCTTTAAATAAGAAGCTTGATGTGTACCTCTACACATTCAGTGTCATATCTGTATTTACAGAAGTCACAGTGGATGGTATATTAATTATGTTAGATTGCAGATATATATATCAGTTTCCTATTAATGTCATCTATGACCTTCATGGGAATGTGCTGTGTAATAGACATTTGCTTTTCATTTCTTCCATGGTTTGCAATTCATCTTGACATAGCATGGAACCCATGGACATTCACCTATCAAATGCAGACAATAAGCACAAGCCAGAACACTGTTGGTGTCCTCAGATGATGACAATGATGGTGATGATGATGACAATGATGAACAAGCTGGACCAACACCTGCTGAGCTATCAAGCCTACTGGACCCTGGAAGAGATGATGCCTGAACTGGAACACAGATGATTATTGAGATGATATCCAAGAGTTTATGACTGATGTGTTTTAAACACAGATGCGGGACATGATGGGGAGATTCTTCCAGGATATGGCATGGACTATGCATGACTTATGCAGGGAGATAGACTGGAGGTCTTTTGTGAGGCTCAGCCCTATCAGCATGGTCCCTCTATTCCATAAGTATTGTCTGTGTGCTCCAATTGTGTTATGTGGCCAGCATGCTGATATAATTGATTGGACTGTATATGCACTCTTGTGTATGCATTCCATGTAGCTGACATACTTATGTGTTATCTTGTGTGACATTTAATTATGTTTCAATGTGTCCATAAAACACATTGATGCATCACACTTTCTTGGATGACACCACTGGCATGGTGGAGTGTCATGCACCATGTGTCGGCAGTGCTGATGCCATGCCATGTGGGGTCATATACAGGTTTGTTATAGCTATGGGCAGTCTTACTCTTCTGACTACATCAAACACAAATGTAGCATGAATGTATATAAAGTGTTACAGATAATTTATTCCACAACAGTACATTACACTGTGTTTGCTGTATCTTAAATTTCCACATCCATTATTTAGTCACATAAGTTCATACCTTCCATAAATAGTTGTCCACATTTACTGATTGTACATGTCTCTGCACATAGTCAGATCCATAGTGACAGACAACTGTACCTTTGCCCTATGACTGACTTACTGCTGATGTGTTGATATTATGCTCAAAGGAGTGTCCTCTGCTCTGTAATGAGCAAGGTGTGTGACATACACATGTGTTTGTTTATTCAGCATTTGCATGGCAGTATATGCCTGAAATTGATGTGTTGATATTATGCTCAAAGGAGTGTCCTCTGCTCTGTAATGAGCAAGGTGTGTGACATACACATGTGTTTGTTTATTCAGCATTTGCATGGCAGTATATGCCTGAAATTCTTATCTTGCATATGTACGCATGTTGATGTTACATGGCTGCACATAACTGTGTATGTATGATTTGTACATGGCCATTTCTGTGGACCTCAGAAATCATTCTGCCCTTTTGATATACTAAACCAATACTCAGCAAACCATCCTCTATGCTCATCCAACAAGACCCTGCTCTGTATATCCAAAGCCAACAACACTGCAGGGAAAGCTCTTTTCTCTCATGCCATCACTAAGATATGGAATAACCTCCCCAAAAATATCATCTATCTCACTGTTCAAAAAATCACTTAAGCCACACCTCTTGCAGTCCTGGTTCTGTCCTTGCATTACATAAATGCTTTCGTGCTCTCCTCAAATTCTCAATATCCTCCTCTCTTTCACTGCTTACTATGTCTAATACACAGCACTCAGAAACTCCCATAACAGGGCCTACTATTTGCTATTATTATGTCTTGTGAGATGTCTCTTTGATTGTATTAGTTATGTTTTTTTCCCAAATACCAACATCCAAGGTCCACTATGTGCAAAGTAAGCCTGCCTGAAACAAACTATTGTATGAAATATCTTTTGATTGTATATATACCACTGTATAAAATTGTTTGATGTGGAGCTTTTTTCCCCCGGCCTCTGCTGTAAATGGACCTAGTTTCGGTCAGACTTTCCCGGTAAACAAATGTTCAGAAATCTTTATCTGTTTAAAAACTTTCATAGCTTGTTGTCTTAGGCTATTTTGTCCCACCCTCCCTCCCTGTTGGTGTCTTGCTCTTATACTTGGTGGCTTTGCAGTTGCCCGCCCCTACTGTGACACACCTCCCAGTCTAGTGTCATTAGCTCATTCTTCTTAATACAGAGAGAACATTTGATAAGGCCTTCTGTTCCTCCTTTTTACCTTTTCAAAAAGTAAAACAAAACTTTTTTTTTCTTTTTCACCTGAACCTTCTTGTGTTCTGACTGTCCTTCTCAAACATATTGGAAATATACAGTATATTTCAGAGCATTTGTTATAACTGTATTTGCTATAACTGATTTAAGTATTTTTTCTGGCTTTTGAATATTTACTGCTTAGCGACTGCATCTTAGCCTGTTTATACAGCTCTGCATTCTATTTAAACTGTTTTTGTGTTGATTAACTGTTTTGCACTCTTAAAAAAGTTATTTGCTGCTTAATTTTACCTGTAGGCTAACACACTCAAGTGTGCTAGCCGCTTAAAAGCATTTATAGCATTTACTGTCTGTTTTTTTCCTTGTCTCTGTAAAAAAAAAAAAAAAAACTCTTGTTTTCCCACCTTACTGAACTAGAGTAGTCCAGTTTCAGAGTTGCTGATACCTGGGCTTTGTTTTTAGTTCCTGTTACTGATCCATTGCCTTATTAGGAAGGAGGGAAGTTTCTTTGCTTACCAGTGGGAGTGGGAAGCACTGAGCAGCCTTTTTGTCCGAATTGGTGAAGTTTCAGTCAGAAACTAGTAGTCTATTGGTCCCTTTCGGCCAATTGCTAGCTCCTTTCAGCCCCCTGCTATAAAACACGCTAAACACGTGTTTTCCAGCTTGTACCAACTCTGCACAGATCCTCGTGGTGGCCTGCAGAGTGATCCAAGCAGCAGAGAGCTGAAAGAGTGACTTTCTACCAGATATAAGTCTTTTTTGTGGCTTTCCCACTGTTATTAAGCTAGCGACTGCATTTCGCCTGTTTTACTGCTACTTTAAGTGATTTCTGCATTTTACACTGTTTATTGCACTTTAAGTTACTAATTGTTGCAAATTGTTTCTGTAGGCTACACACTAAAGTGCGCTAGCCGATTTACAGCATTTATAGCATTTACTGTCTGTTTTTCCTTATCTCTGTAATAAAACAAAAATCTCTTGTTTTCCCACTTTACTGAACTAGAGTAGTCCAGTTTCAGAGTTGCTGATCCCTGGGCTTTGTTTTTAGTTCCTGTTACTGATCCATTGCCTTATTAGGAAGGAGGGAAGTTTCTTTGCTTACCAGTGGGAGTGGGAAGCACTGAGCGCCTTTTGTCCGATTTGGTGAAGTTTCAGCCAGAAACTAGTAGTCCATTGGTCGTTTTGGGCCAATTCCTAGCTCCCTTCAGCCCCTGCTATAAAACACGCTAAACTGTACTGCTGATCTAACCAGCATATCCTATAACTGAAAAGTTCATCTCTACTTGATTCCCAAGTAGACTATTCTCTATCTGTAAAGCCTAGCACTTACTCCTACAGTACTTGCACCTTGATAAAGCACTCTTATTATAGATAGTACCCCACCAGCCTAAAACCCACTTCCCCGGAGTCCTTTGAAAGTTCTTTATCTACTACTTCTAGTATGTCGAGGGATCAGTTGCTAGTGTCCTCTCCAGCTCAACTGGTGAACCTGGGAATATTGAGGCAATGTTACAATTGCCTCATGTACACAGACAATCCTCTCCTTCTCCCACAAAACACAAATACATGCGAGAGATGCAACTATACGGCCAAACTGGAGGCTGAGCTCTCTCAACATAGGACTGGCAAGACCAGACAGGAGGAGAAGGCAACCACACACAATACATACCCAGTCACACATGGTACCATCACAACTTCAAATCATACACATACTCACACAAAGACATACTGAGGCTCTGATCAAAAATTTACCAAAACAGCAGAGGCCACCAAAGCAGACACCCAAACAACTACCACCTCACGACCCAACACATGCAACACATAGACCACACAGTCAGAGTGTCAAACAGTCACAGCCCTTAAGGCCAAACAAAATGCCAGACACACTTGTCATTGGTGATTCCATAGTCAGACACACTGACGTCCCGCTCACCAGACTGAGTAAGGAGAAGGTCACAGTAAGCTGCCTGTCGGGCGCTAGAATCCGCCACATAACGCAAGCACTCAGGTCTCTCAACAGCAGGTACAAGTATGACTCAGTCATTGTCCACGCTGGTGTCAACGACCTGAGACATACCTCCTTGGACTACATGAAAAGGGACGTCAAGGAGCTCTCTGATTATGTAGCCCAGGCAGGTATGACCCTGACCTTGAGCAGTATCCTACCTTTACCTAGAATGATGCCACAATACAGTGATAAGATGATCAGCTTTAATAATTGGCTTAAATTCTGGTGTCATTCAAAGGGGATCCAATGTCTGTCTGCCTGGGATGACATGCAGGACAAGCCACGCTGCTTCGCAAGGGGCGGCTTGCACCTGTCACCCTGGGCTTCGGATATTGGCAAAGGCTCTTGCCACCCCATAGTGCCTTTTTAGGCAAGGCTCAAATTCTAAACCTACCACCCTAGAACACCAAAAGGAAAAAAACTAAGGGTAATGCTGCTCAATGCCAGAAGTCTCAATCTCAAGATGCACGCACTCGAGGCCCTTCTCAAAATGGAGAACATCGATGTCTGTGCTGTGACAGAAACCTGGTTCAAGGCTCCTGAGAGCACCCCAGCACTAACAGGTTTCACCTCATATCATACGTTCCGGCCCCAAAATCCGGACAACACCAAGAAAGGAGGGGGGTGTCCATATTCATAAAGGACACCCACACCTCAAGGTTGGTGGCAACGCACGATGCATCGGAGACCATCCAGGTGCAATTAACCATAGGCAAGACTGCTCTGCAATTTGTAGCATGTTACAGGCCACCCTCTCAAACTCAGGAACCTCACATGGCCTTCCTGAAAACATTGGAGGGATAAATGTATCTCCAAACACCATCATACTAGGTGACTTCAACTACCCTAATATAGACTGGGAACACTACTCAAGCCCGAACACTCTAACCCAAAGATTCCTGGAGTTCATAAACTCAAATGCCATGGAACAACTAGTCACCATCCCCACAAGAGGTGAAAACATACTTGATCTCATCATCACGAACATGGGATCAAAATGTTCAACACCGAAGTATACCCCTCACTGGTGAGATCAGATCATAAACTAATCTCGCTGGAGGTCCTCATCCCGCCCCACCTGAAACAAAAAGACCACAGTGAAAAACTTCTCAAAAGCCGATTTCACACTTCTAAAAACTAGTGTGGTCTCCTTTAAGGCCCCTGAGCCAGTGGTAAACATTACTCAAACCGCTGAATCACTTACAAATGCCTTCTACCAGCACCTACAGGATTGCATGGATCAGGCAATCCCAAACAAAACTAAGACTCTCTGTACCAAAGGCAAGCGTCCAGTCTGGTGGACCCCAGCCATAAACAAGCTCTACAACAAAAGGAGGAAGCTACTACAAGATAGAGCAAAATCCTTGAAAGGTAAGACACCTTTGATCATTATAAGTAAAAAACTAAGAGCTCTCATAAAATCATCAAAGGCAAATTTTGAGAGAAAAATCGCCAAGGACTCTAAAGACAATCATAAGGCCTTCTTTAGCTATGTTAGAAACCTAGGAGGAAACTCCCAGATATGCTCAGAATTAGTTCAAAATGATGTGAAAATTACTGAACCTACACACATTGCTAACATACTGGCTGACAGGTTCAGTGCAAACTTCTCCCCCCCCCAAAGGAGAGATATCTATTCCACAGGATTGTAGCCCCCAAACATCTCCAATGCCCAGGTGAGAACTGCCCTCACTAAGGCAAAAACACAGCGTCCATGGGACGGATGGTGTCCCCGGCTGTGTGCTTCATGAACTCAATGAGGAATTAAACCCACAGTTAGGACAGCTGTTTAATCTTAGCCTCACCTCAGGATACGCACCCAAGGAGTGGCGCATGGCGACTGTGGTCCCACTTCATAAGGGCGGTGCCTCCACAGACCCTGGAAATTACCGCCCATTAGCTTGACAAGCCTTATCTGCAAAGCCATGGAGAGGATCATAATGGAACTCATAAATAAAGACATAGGGAACTTGCAGACTTTGGATCCAACCCAGTTTGGCTTTGTCAAAGGCAGATCCTGCCTCTTAAACTTGGTTGACTTTTTCGAGACAGTCACCAAGGCCATTGATGAGGGAAAGGCAGTCCATACAGCCTACCTCGACCTGGCAAAGGCCTTCGACACAATACCCCACTCAGGTATCATCGAAAAACTCATCAGCTTGAATGTAAACCCATACATCACAAGATGGGTTGCAAACTGGCTAGCGACAGAACCCACAGGGTCAGAGTTGCTGGAGCCATGTCAGACTCAAAGCCTGTCACAAGTGGTGTCCCACAGGGCTCAGTCCTGGGTCCACTCTTGTTCGGCATCTACTTTTCTGAAGTACAAGCAAACACAGGAGGGTTATGGCTGACAAAGTTTGCAGATGACTGCAAACTGGGCCATAGTCGAAAACACATCTGACACAGATATCCTCCAGAAGGGCCTCACAGAAAGCGGATAACTGGTGCCAGAGCCATGGCCTGAAGTTAAACGCCAAAAATGCATAGTCATACCCTTCGGGAAAAACAAGGTTACCCCTAGCTACCATATAGGTGACAATCCACTGAGCACAGAAAAGTCATCAGGGATCTGGGGACCCAAGTTGACAGTAGTCTTCGCTTGACACTCATGTTGCTAAAGTAGTTAGGAAAACCTTCTATATCGCCCACCTGATCATGAAGGGATTCACATCTAGATCAAGGGAGGTCATCGTCCCCCTGTACTCATCACTCATTAGACCTATGATTGAGTACAATGCCCGTTCGGAATGTATCTGACCAGACACCTGATGCAGCTTGAAAGGCCCCAAAAGTTCCTCACCAAAAGGATAAAGGGTCTCAAAATATGTCTTATGCTGCCCGACTGAAAGAACTCCAGCTTTATTCAGTCTCATACCGCTTGCTCAGAGGTGACCTGTGCCTGACATATAAGGCCATGTCAAACCCAGATTTGATGAATATGCTTCACCTCAAAAATCTAGATCCTCAGAACCACAAGGGCGGGAGACTTAAACCTTGACACGGTTATAAATAGAACGTGCTGGAGGGACAGATTCATCACCCAGAGACTCCTTATGCTGTGGAACAAAATCCCGGTACATGTGAGGCAGAGCACCTCGCTGGCCTTGTTCAAGAGGAATCTTGACCAATGGATGGGAGATCGCAGATATACCCCAGGGATTACTTCAGTGTCACTGCTTGACAGAGGCACAGAAAAATGATAGGCATAGTTTTTATTCAAACTAAAGGGGTGGCGAAAGCCACATAACTATGGGCTAGGCTTATAAATGCCCTTGGGCAGATAGCCTAGTATGAACCTATGAACCTATGAACCTATGAACCTATGAACCTATGAACCTAAAATAAAAATAAATAAATAAAATGTTTCCATTTGCCTAAGTGTATTTTGAGTTTGCTTCTATAACACTCTATGTGCAGTACACATGCATTTACAGTGTGTCAGCTTACCTTGTCCAGCTTTTCCCTGATGTGGGTGACATATATGCATTCCATTATATGTCTGTTTGGGTTCTATACACCTACTTGTGTAGGTAACAGCCATTTTGCTGTTTTTCTGCAGCACTGCTGTTTGGAACTGAGGTTGAATTGTTTGCCTTTTGCCTGCATTGTTATAGGTTCAGTTCTGTCCCCTGGTGGAGTTATCTAGCATTGCTAGACCTGTATTTGTTGATCTGTGATGTTGCTTGGTTTACACCTGCACCGCTGACAGACTACTTGGATGTGTGTTTATTTATCCAATGTGTGATGTGATCTTTATTTATTACCCTCCAACACACATCTACCATTGATTATACACATCTATGACTGCCACATAGTTTGCAACGTGTTGTAACATGATAGTGCACAAGTAGATGTGTTTTCCTGCATTTCATATGGCTGGTATGCACTCCCACCCTGTCTGACAATGTTCCATTGCCCATGTTGTGCAGTGTGCTGTCCGTGTAACTTACCTGTTTGTACTGTTTTTTTTTCAAACCTTTGTTGTTCTTGTGTTGTGATATTTTTTCTGTGGGTATACCTGAAGTGATGTCCTTCTCCTCCTGTTTTCCTATCTTCACCTTTCCTTCTATTCTTAAAAAAAAACAAATAAATAAAAACAAAAAGAATGGTGCCTCTTCCCAGCAAAATAAATAAATAAACAAATTGCTCAGCCCCTCTGACTTTCTCTTCCTATTCCAAAATACCTCATGTGTGTCTCTTTTCTTCAGCCATAGCCCGTATCTTCTTTTCTCCCATTTTCCTTTGCTCTGTGCATTACTTGTGTTCAACACAAATGTCCCACACTCATTATTAGCTAATGTAAGCTGTGGCGATGTGGCTCTAATTGCCTTTTGTGTTTATTCATTTTTTTATTAGAGAATTTACAGATCCTGTCAGAATCCATAAGTGCAAGTAGGCATATTTTATTAGTACATGACATAGAGATAACAGTAGTTTTCCCTAAGCTTACTGAATAGATTGCTGAATATATGTATTACAAGTGGTATGGCACTTTCAAGCAAGTAGATTTTATTTGTAAATGAATTATGGAAATGGCTGACATTGTCTCTAATTGGGGTTGGGAGGGTGGCCTAATGGTTAAGGTGTTTGCCTTACAAGCACAAGATATAGGGTTTGAATCTCACAGGGGATAACTTGCTAGGCTTAAAATGGCTCGCAAGGGCAGTTAGCCTAGTACTAACCTATGAACCTATAATGTTTATGAACAGATTTCTGAAAATACATATTACAAATGCCATGCAGGTTACACTGGAATAGCTAACAGAGTAAATTATATCCTCTAGTCATCCTTATGCTTACCGGACAGATTTTGTTATAGATATGTATGTAAGACTGTCAGAATGCTTGACTTGTGATAATCTTTCCATAACTTTATTAATGTGCACCACCTTTAGAAAGTGATTTGTAATTACTCACAGATTACCTGTGGGTAAGTTTACGCCCACTTGTGCATCAAGGTATTCTGAGTTCACTTTGGCACATTTGCATATTACATTGCAATCCACAAGTTTAGCATTAATATCATCATAATCTGGTGAAATCTGCAAGCTTTACAGAATTCAGCCCATATGTCTGCATGCCTCCAGGGTGATGTGAATAAATAAATCATGTACTCTGTCTCTCTTCATCTCTCTTGCATTTCCATTTCTCCTTCTACTCTGTAAAAAAAAAATCTCATTACACTGACTGGTACTCCACTATGCATCTCATATATTATTGATCTATGCCTTTTCATTGCAACCCAATTTACGTAGTATTTTATTGTGTTCGGCTAGTGCTGTGTACAATCTGCTAATAATTGCTATATCCTACATAATATACCAATCGAGCTTTTCTCCCTGGGCTTCCTCTGAAAAAGGTTTGTCTTCCAAACCATTTTGGACAATCCTAGTAAACAAAGACAAAATAAGTAAAATAAATAAATAAATACATAATATGTGACTAGTCAGCTCTACAAAATTGGGTGAGCCTAATTGCTACAACCCTTTAGTTTTTGCTAACATAGACATAATATTAGCTATCTGAAGGTGGGTGGGTTATCCTGATCACGTTACACCCTTTTCAGTATAGAACTGGGGGTTTCTGTATTGTGAGGTGAGTCATTGTGAGTAAGAGACTTGCTGAGCATTAGAAATGCTATTGCTGATCTGCTATAAAATGGGAAAAGATAAATGGCGGTACATATACTTAACACATTTTGACTGAAAAGCATATTGTAGCAAAATATCAAATGAATGACATACTGAAGTATTTTACAAAAGTTCAGTATAGCAGAGACAATTGCCTTACTTCAGTAGCAATTTCTGAAGCTGTAGACAGGAGACTTGTACAATAATCCTAGCCAGAGGAATTTGAGGACTGTAAGAAGGCTAATTATGGATTGGCTAATGAAATTCCAGCAGGCTAGTCATGGAAGAGTACCAGGAAACTTACTCTGGATCTGTAAGACAACTTATCCAGAGGTGCAGTACATGAAAAAGTATAAGGAATTCTGGCATTTTGTTACAAGACTTTAAACCTGAGCTGACAATGTAAGCAAAAAGTGTGACTTTTTTCATGTTTTGTAAAACTGAACTTTATTTGAGACGCTGGACTGTAAATAAACTGTACCCGAATTCATAAGACTGCCTTCAGTGTGTGCTGTATACTATATACATTACAAATATTCATGGTTTCTTTAAAGAATCAGTTCCTCCAATAATAAATATAAACATTTTGTAATTTTGGAAGGTACCTCTCAACTCTACAGATTTTTGCAGAATGTCCAGATTTTTGCCTCATATTTTTGGTCCATTTTCCATAGAATTGTGGCTTTCTGGCAAATTAGTGGCAAATCATTAAGGATTAAAGTTACAAAATAGTGACAGACACTTTAGCTTCAGACTTCATGCCCTTCAGAAAATTAATGCTATTGCAAAATGTGTTATTCTATCAACTTTCTAAGTTTGTAAGAGCAATATTTAAAAATTGTCCCTATTTTTGTGCCTTTATCCCACTTTTATTTATGGTTTGTCCAGATTTCTTGTTCTAAGAGGTTGAGAGGTATGCATCTCTTACTTTTTTGTATTATTGATATCAACTTTGGTTATTAGGTCTAGTGCTAGTGTTCAAAAGTTTTCTTAAAACTGCAACCAAAATAACATTTACTAGTAAAGAGCTTATTTTTTGGCAGTTGTGCTTTGCATCTGCATTTAAGTAATCTTGCTGTAAATAAAGAAAGTATCCCTGGTGATGTGATGAAGCAGAGCTGACAGGTTTTGCAATCTTTATGTAATAAAGAGTAAGCAGCAGTCTCTTTGAATGCCATTTTAATAGGAAAATATTATATTTAAATAACATTTTATTTATAATAGTTAGCCATCAAATCCCTAAAGGCCCTGCCTCATGCTTTACAGCTGTGTTGAGTTATAGCTGACAGAAATGCAACACTTAAGTCTGATCTTGCCAAATTAGGTGGTCAAATTGTGGTTTTGCTGAAATATTTTCTTTCAGTACAGATTACTGGAGTTTAAAACAATTTAGTTTTGGAAAGGCCTGCATATTGATGTAGTGCCAATGAGCTAGGTCATGATTCAATTTTGTTAAAAATGTTATAACAGAAGTGCTGGCAGAATTTTCAAATCTGGAATTTCAACAACTTGCACTATGGAGACTGACAGGCCATGTTAGATATTAAATTCTGAACTGATGATTAACGTACGTCTTCCCTTTTACTTTCAAAATATTTTGATCTAGTAACAGAGAAATACTATATTGACAACTATCAGAAAGGGAGAAAGGCTAATTCTGCTGGATGTGCACATTTCTGTTTTCAGTGAGTTTTGAACACTAGAATTGTCAATATAATACATTTCTTTCTTTCTTTATTTAATTAATTATTTATTTTACATTTGTTGACCAGGATAGTCCGTCTGGGTGTGAGCCCATTTTCAGCAGAGGCCCGGGGAGAAAAGCTACAATAAAACAACAACATTGACAGGTACAGTGTTGGTTTTACATAGAATTTAACAAAAATATCTAGAGACAATAAAGAAAGTACAATATACAATACGCACTTTAGTGAAAAGGAGAAAGTTATTACAATATAGTAAAGTCATATATATATATATATATATATATATATATATATATATATATGTGTGTGTTTTTTTTAAAGGCAGGGGTCCATCTTTAGTTGATCATTTGACTATATTTTAATGCATGTACGTATGTATACCCTTAAAAAAGAAAATAAATTATCAAATTATATTCTTATTGTTGGTAGCTGATAGGTGGAGTTAACAAGTGGGAGTGGGGTATACATGGAGACTATAAAATTTAGGGGATGAAATTTGATGTGTGCTTATGTGGTATTAGTCTGGCTTGGTGCAGGAACAGAGCCAGTTGTTAGTGAGCTGGTCTTTGAGCAGAGTTTTAAACTGGTGTAGCTTGGCATTTAAGATGTGTTGAGGGATTGAGTTCCAAAGTTCAGAAATGTGATGGGAGTAGAGGGTGTCCCCAGCTTTGTTGTTGCTTTTGGATACTTGGAGGAGTGTTTTGTTTGAGGATCGGAGTTGCCGAGTGTTGGCATATGGTTGGAGTAGTTGTTGTAGGGCTGGGGTTCTGTTTGGCTGGTATATTAGTTGGTGAGTAAAGACAAGTTGGGTATAGATTAGTTGCTGTGGGAATTCTAGCCAATTTATTTGTTGTAGAGCAGAGCAGTGGTGGGACCTATATTGGGCGCTAGTGGCAAATTTGGCTATTTTATTGTAGGCTGATTCAAGTTTGGTAAGGTCAGTTTTGTTAAAGTTTGTAAAGATGGGAGAAGCATACAGAACAGTAGATAAGAGATGAGTCTTGGCGATGCTTAGTCTAGAATGGCTAGTTAGCAAAGGATTATTTGGTAAAGAGAGTCTAGTTTGATGTGTTTTTTTTTTCAATAATAATTCTTTATTACTTTTGGACTTGTTCGTACACATATTTGAGCGTGATATACACAGGTAGTTTCCAAACAATACTACAAAAAACAATTCTACAACATATGTACACTATATACATGAATGCTTTCATTTTAACACAAGAAAAGACATCTGAAGAGTCTAGACAATAGGTATTATATCTTATAATACTTTGATTAGTATTAAAGTTTACTTTATAGCATTAGTATCCAAGGGTTATCCTGGGTTCCACACATTAAGCCAATATAATGTTAAAAAAAATTGTTCCCAGATCTTCCGATTATTTATATGTTTGGCATGATCAGTGATTAGTAATTTGTGGGCTAGTATGTGTTTTATCGCTAGATTCTTAAAGTTGTCCCATGAAGTTTGTGATGGATTCAACCAATTAGTTGCTATATAGAGTTTCATTAACAAAAAGATATGCATAAGTATGGTCAATTGGGATCTAGTTAGAACATTTGGGGGAATATGTAATATAGTATATTCCCAGGAAAGCGTGGAAGTTTGATAACCCACCTTCTGCAGTTGTAGTTTCAAGGAATTCCATAGTTTATATATACACTTATAGCTCCAGAACATATGAAGGAGATCTGCAGTTTCATTTTTACGGTATGGGCATTTAGGAGAATTTTTAGAGTTAAATTTATGCAAGCTAAGACGCATATAATAAGCATTATTGAGTATCATAAGTTGAGTAAAAGTTAACTTTTGGAGGGAAATTGATTTAGTAGTTAAGTTGATTGCTTTTGATATTTTACTATTTTCAATCAAGGGCATTTTTTCCTTCCAATAATTTGATAAAAGGACTTGATCTTGATATTTAATTTATTTTATTAGTTTATATGCACATGTTATATATTTATTATCTTGTAGGAGGGCTTGCCATAAATTTGTACATTTCGTTAAATCCTCATCATTAATTTTTAAATCTTTAAAGTAATTTATAGATAAATCTTTGATCTGTCTTAATATTATTAAGTATGATTTTGGAATGTTCCATTCCTGTCTTACTTCATGAGCCGAATATTTCAAATAAGGGTATATATCCCGTAACGTTAAATTAATAATAAGTGGGAAATATTTTAGGTCTATTAATTGATTATTAATTCTCAGGTTTGGATTCCTATGAAAGGGTTGTAGGATCATAAGGTGTTGGGTAAGATTTAATGAAGTGAAGACATTTTGTAATAATGTGATATATATTTTAATATGCTCCATTAAAGCCAGTGATTTAAACATATCTTTCCTTAGAAAAGGTAATGATTTAGGATTAATTTTCAGACACTCTACATGTTTATGATTCAATCTTAAACAGTTCAGGGACCAATTCTTGCTATGTGTATCATAATTAGCAATTCTTAAAATTCTACCGGCATTTATAATGAAGTAATATTTTTCGAAATTAGATAATTCTAAACCCCTCTGCCTTTTGGGGTCATCAATTTATTGTATGAAATTCTAGTTTTCCTTGATTCCCATATAAATTTAGCAGATTCCGTGTGGATTTGTTTGAAGAACTTCTTCAGGATTAAAACCTGAGCAGATCTGAAGATATATAATAATCTGGGTAATATGTTCATTTTAATAATTGAAACCTTAGCTAACAATGGTAATTTTAGTTTATTCCATCTCCTTAGGTCAGATAAAATGTGATCCCAAATTAATTTGACATTATTAATATAAAAGTCCTTATTATCTGTGGAAAATGTGATACCTAGATATTTAATCTTTTCTTCCGATTTTACTTGCCCTACCGATGGTAAAAGCGAAAAGGGTTTCAGAGTTTTTAATGGAAAAAATCTTGGCTTTTTTAAGGTTTATTTTATAGTTAGATAATACTGCAAATTTTTCAACAGCTGCTAATAATTTCTTGGTATCAGTAACTGGTATTAAACTATATACATTAAGATCATCTGCAAAAGCTGCCATAGAAATCTTGGTACCATAAAGTACTGGGGCGTTATGATATATATTTTGTTTAATATGTAAAAATAAAGGTTCCAAATATAAATTAAATAATAAAGGGGATAGAGGACAGCCTTGCCGGGTTCCATTTTTAATTTGTATTCTTTTGGAGAAAATCTTGTTGCTATATAAGGTAGTGTATGGATTATTGCATAATATTTGTAGTGTCCTGATGAATTCTTGTGGTATGTTAAAAAATGGTAAAATATGAAATAAAAATTTTATGTTCACTCTCAAAGGCTTTTTGTGCATCAATAATGAGTGCAAATAAATTTAAATTCTTTTGACTGGCATAGGAAATTAACGTATGCAGAGTTAAAGTATTGTCACTAGTTTGCCTATAAGTTAAAAAACCCATTTGTTCATTTGAAATTATTAAATTTATTATTTTCTTCAGTCTATTAGCTAAAATAGTAGTCATAATTTTAGTATCGATATATAAGAGTGAAATAGGTCTATAATTTTCTGGGTTTTGGTGATCCGAATTTTCCTTGAGTATTAAAATAGTTTTGGATGCATTAAAATGAGGGTCATTGATTTTATTGTTAATAATATAGTTAAAATATATGATAGTATTTCAACAATCATACCACTAAATGTTTTGTAAAACTCAGGAGTAAGACCATCTGGGCCCAGTGCTTTGTTTGCTTTCAGCTTATTGATTGTTGTTGTTATTTCTTCGGTGGAAATTGGTTTGATTAAATCTTTTTGCAAATTGTCATCCAATTTCAGAAAATTAATTTTTTGAATAAAATCATTGTTAGTCTCATTTATACGTGACTCATCTAACTCACCATAAATTTGAGAGTAAATCAATTCAAAGGTATTGATAATATCTTCAGATTTTGTATACATTTTTTCCTTGTAGAGTATTTCCGTAATTTGAGAGGGTGACTTAGATTGGTTAATAATTCTAGCTAAAGCCCTTGATGGAGTTTGAATATGATTAGCATATCTTGCAAGCATTTTGGTTTCATGAAATGCTAATCTATTATTTTGGCTCAGGAAAAGATCTTTCTGACATTTAAATAATTCCGTTTCTGTTTGTGTGTTATGATTTTACCTTAATTCCTGATCTAACAATTTAATTTTAGCCTCTAAGATTTGTTCTTCTTTGAGCCTTATTTTTTTATAATAAGAGGCTTTTTGAAGGAAACCCCCCCCTTACTTGAGCTTTAGTTGCCACCCATTCAATATCAGGTATGTGTTGTTGTTTGACTAATCTAACCAGTGAGGAATTTAGAATTTCTTGAATTTCCTTGTTTATTTCTTTTCTATTTAACAAGTTTGTATTTAAGGACCAATTATAACTCCTGGGTATTCGACTATTCCTTAGGTCTTTAGCAAAGCTTAATGAAATTTTAGAATGATCTGATAAATAGCGAGCATGTATAGATACTATGGGATCATAATTAATCAATGTTTCCGAAATTAAAAAAAAATCTATTCTAGACCACATTTTGTGACAAGTTGAGTAAAATGTAAAACTATTTGTGTTAAAAAGATTGCTTACATATTTAAAAGGATCATATAATTTAAAGTCATGTTTGAGCTCATTTAATGTTGATACTACTTGACTATTAAATGACCTTTGTGGGCTTGATTTATCTAACTTAGGGTTCTGATAAGTACTCCAGTCTCCCCCTATAATTATATAATGACTAGTATATTTATTTAAAATAGGATAAAGTGATCCTAAGAATGACTGTTGATTCTTACATGGGGCATATATGTTGATTAGTATGATGGGTTTATCATAAAAAGTAGAAGAGAGAATCACATAGCACCACCTTCCTTCTTTGTCCGTTTTAGAATCTAAAATTTTATCTTGATATTGATTTTTTATAATTATCACAACTCCTGCACTATTAGTTTTACCTTCCATGGCAATAATTTCTCTTATCCATTTTTTCTTTTTTATTTCAGTCCATTGGTCATTGGTCAAATGAGTTTCCTGAAGTAATATAAAACATGCCTTAGCCTGCAGAAATAAATGAAGCAATAATTTCCTCTTTTTCAAGTTCTGGAGCCCCTTAATATTCCATGAATCTATTACCCACATTCCAACAAATTTCTTTTATGTTGGTATTCTAGTACTCGTAAATAGTGTATTAAAAGCAATTGAATGTTAAACAGATATATTTTATGAAAGCATTCTTGAGATCCCGTCCCATACCAGTGCCTACCCACTTTACCCCTGGACCAGGAATAGTATAGGTCTTTAACAAAGTTAAAAAATTTTAAAATTAGTGGTATTAACAGGTAAATATTATAAAACTTTACATATAAAAAAACACAACATGGAATGGACCTATACACAGAACAACTATGTCTACAAAGCCTAATTTACCCATTCCCTTTTAAACACCACTATTCCTCTACACCTCTTGTCATTACAGTTAAAATAAGAGAGACAGAGCAAAACTGAACAGCAAGATATACACTTATTGTCCTTTGCCTCCGTAAGAACACCCTCATTTATCTAACAATAATACTTGGGACATTATTTAAACATTTGTTCTCAGATAAATGAAACCATTGTGTTCCTAAAATATCTACTGAGTTTGTTTTACCTTCGTCTATATGCGTACCTACACTTCAGTCAAGAAACTATATTGAGACATTAACAGCAGACATTTAACAGTAAACAGCTTAGTTCACATTGGGAAAAACTTTCTACCACCTGTAGAAAAAAAAAATCTTAACAATTTTAGTAAATCTGAATTAGTGCAAGTAGACAAACATTTAAATATTTGGTCAGATAGGCTGAGTGGTCCTGAATGTTACCCTAAACCTGAAAAAATAACTCTTCAGAAAGTGTTTTTAAACAATATCAACTATACATATGATACATTTTATCAAATATCTATATGCCTGTTTTAACATCGAGCAATTTTAAGTTTACCCTTATACTTTGATCTACTAATAAGGTAGGAATATTACCACAGAGAATTCCCAAACATCTCAGAATATAAGCCCACTATTCAGTAGTACATTTAAGATATATACCTATAACAAAGTTAATAGCAAGGATTAGATATAAGGGAGATTAAACCTATATATGTAAAATATATATGTATACTGGTTAAAATAAAATATGTGATAATACCTTGGTATATTAATATAATTAGTTCCCTAACCCCTCATTACTAAAAGTCTTGCAAACTCAGATCTATTTTATATGCATAGTTATGTCATTTGTATGTTTGACCAAGTTATGTATTTAACTTAGTGTTTACTAAACAATGTGAATAATAATGAGCTAATGATGTGTGTATAAAGGTATTACCAGTACTAAAGACGTTTATTGTAAATAATTTTCACATTTTTACAGTCCTGGAACCTCTTCGTTGAATTTGCGACACTCCAGAGTGACTGACAGCTTTGTGAAGGGGGACCCTTTAACCCGACGGACTTCCGGAAGTGCCACATCAATAATACGCCCTCTGAAGCAACAAAACCATTTGGGCTCCATTCGTGGGACATTTCGACATCGTGGAGGCAGTAAAACTTCAGGAATGACACAGCGCGAGTAAATAACACCAAAAGAAGGTTGTACCTGATGTAAAAAATGGCCTAGAGCAATAAAAGGACAAACAAAGCAAAGATAAAACCTTAACAAGCAGTACAATGTGGATCCGACCTTGGATGCCCTGCCAGGCCCATCGGAAGTTCACTCTAGGTCTCTGAAGCAGGTAAGCTTTTAAAAATTGCCAGAAAAGTTATTTTGCTTCTTTTTTTGTTGTAACTGAATGTCTATTCCCATTTAATGTAAATATTAATGTATTTGGGTATTTCATTTGGAATTGTATTTGTTTTTCACTAAGAAACTTGCAATAGGGAGATAATAGTTGTCTGGCTTGCCTAATCTGCAAAGGCAGGTTCTGAGCCAAAGAAATTCTGTTGTTTTGCCACATAATAGAGCCCCCATTTTTTTTAATAGTTAGTAAAATCTTATTGATATCTTGAAAGTTAAGAATTTTAGCATAAACAAGTCTGGGTATGTTAGAAGCTTGTGATTCCCTCAGTGCTCTGTGGGCTCGCTCTATTGTTATATGTTGTTCAGTTACCGAGTCACTGAATAATGCTGTGAAAATTTGCATGATTGATGGAATTAAGTCATTGTATTGTACAGATTCCGGTATACCTCTGATGATTATATTGTTTCTCCTAGACCTCGCCTCTAGGTCAATGATTTTAGCTTGCATAGAATGAATGCCCCGCTCATGTGCTTCTTATTTTTTGGCTAGCAGTTCTATTTTATCTTCATTCTCAGTAATTCTTGCATCATTTATATCCATTCTTTCCAGAATTTGACTGCAAGAAATTCCAAATGATTGCACTTGATTAGATAGTTCTTTCATCACTTCTTGCATGGGAAGTAGAGCTGTTTTAATATCTTCCACGTTTGCCATTTACTCCGGTTTATTTTTATTCCCTGGTTTTAAATGCTCCTGTTGATTTGTAATTTCCTGTCTTTTTGAATTTAAATCTTTCTCCGGTGAAAGAAGTACAGAAAGTTTAGTTTTTGAAGTTGTTGTGTCCATATGTTTTCCTTCTTTCGACATCATAGATCAACAAAGAAACTTGATGTAAGATCAGTGTAGATAGGTCAATATTCCTGAGCACACGGTTCCTTTGTTTGAGACTCTCTTCAGAGTCAAATGATCTGTTATAATCCTGCCTGATTAGTTTGTTTTTCAGTTCCGATCACCACCTGTATGATACTTGGTTGGAGTTATAGTTGTTTTTCCTTAGATTTACTGTAAAAAAGAACATTATATAAATCCTCAGGGTTAGATTTTCCTCTGATTGTATGGAGAGCTGTAGATTAGTAGTGTTCACAGAACGGCAGCCATCTTTGAACCATGATGTGTGTTTTTTAATGGTTTGAAAGAGGTGCAGGTCAAATTTTAATTTGCTATCAATTGTGATACCTAGTAATTTGGTATGTGAGCTGGTGTTTATCATTGTGTTTTTGGAGGAGTGGATTTGAAAAGTGGATGAGGGATTGGGTGTTTTGTTGGGGAGAAACAGCATGAGTTTGTCTTGTTTGGGTTCAGTATGAGGTTAGTGTTAGTTAGCCAGGATTCTACTTCTTGGAAGGATTATTGTGTTATAGTCTGTAGTTGTGTTAGAGAGAAGGCGGAGCATATCAGGGTAGAGTCATCTGCATATTAGATGACAGAGGCGAGATATGTGGATTTATGGAGTTGATTTGTGAAGATGTTAAAAAGTAGGGGGAGTAATATGGACCCTTGTGAACTCCTATGTTAACAGGGAGCAAAGATGATAGCTCCTGTTGCCATCTAACAGCCTGTTGGTGTTTGGTTAGATAGCTGTGGAACCAAGCTAGGGAAGATTGACTGGGATGTAATGTGGCCAGTTCTGACAGCAGTTTTTGGTGTGAAACTGTGTCAAATGCCTTTGAGACATCTAGAAATATGGATGAGACATATTTATTCTGATTTCTGTGTTCATTTATTGTGTTAGTAAAACTGAGGAGGGCGGTTGTGGTGCTGTGGTGGGGACGAAGACTGTGTTGTGTGTTTGATAGGAGGTTATTGGATAGAAGGTAGCTTAGAAGCTGGAGTGAATACATTTTTCTAGTATTTTGGAGAGGTGAAAGAATGGCAATGGGCCTGTAATTAGTAAGCTCGGTAGAGTTGTCACCTTTATGCAGTGGGGTGAAATATGAGACTTTCCAGATTAGTGAGACATGGTTCTCAGAGATAGAGCAGTTGATGAGGATAGAAACTGGGGTAGGCTACGACTTCGGAGGCAGCATTGAGGAATTCTGATGGGAGGTTGTCAAGAGCTAGGCTGGTGGGCTTGAGCTTACTGAGTAGTTTTTTTATGATGTGGGTTGGGACATGGTTAAAGGTGAAGGAGTTTACACCCTCATTGTTGGCTACGGGGATTGTAGTAGTGATGTTTTGATCATAGTCAATAAGTGAGTGAATTGTGTTTATGAAAAAGGAATTGAATTGTGTTGCGATGTTATCATTTTATGGGAGTGTGGTAGGATTGGGGATGGATGTACTACCAGGTTGTAGGAGTTTGTTTACAGTGGCCCAGATTTTTTGGGGGCTTGTTTTTGTTTCTTTGCTGTGCAGTGATGTAGTAGGCTTTTTTTGTCAGCTTTTTTCTGGGATTTGGCTTTATTCCTAAGTTGTTTGAAAAGTAGAAGGCTGTCTTTGCTTTTGTTAATTAGCCAGTGTTCCCATGCCTTGTCCCTTTCTTTTAGCAGGTCTTTGTTGTTGTTTTTAAGCCATAGTGGGTGGTGATGTTTTATTCCAACTATTCTGCAGGGGCCCAGGCTGTTTAGGATGTTGAGGAATGTGGTGTTAAAGTGTTGAACAGTGTCATCTAGTGGTAGCGTTTTGAGGGGGGGACCAGTTAACTTGTTGGAAGAGGGAGGTGAAAATGTGGGTATTAATTTTTTTTCTTGTTTCGGATTAGCCTAGAGCCTACTTGTCTAAGTGAACTAAGAGTGTTTCTTTTTAGTATGTGGGTAGGTGGTCACTTATGGTACTGGGGAGGCATCCTGTTAGAAGAGGTGTGTTATTTTTATTTGTGAGAGTCCAAGCCAGGATGGATTGTCTGTTGGAGGTTTTGTCTTTTCTTGTGGGGTTTTGTATGAGCTGGGAGAAACCATATAGGTTTATGAAATTGAATGGATTATCAGTATTATAGGAGGACCAGTCATTGTTGAGGTCACCCATAAGTTAGTTTCCCCTTCCTGCGGAATGAAAGATAGAGAGTGTATGTGTGGGAGAAAAGTAAGCATGGGGTCCAGGTACATCCCTCCTAAAGAGGCATTTTTGAATAAAGTCTTAACTGCCTACTAGAGCAGCTAAAAAATAATGTGAGATATGTAACATTGCAGGCAGACTGAGAAACAATTTCAGCAAAAGATAGGGAAGTGGCAAGCAAAACTGAAAGTGCATGGGATGAAAGTGAATACAGATAAACAGTTATGCAAAAATAGGGAAATCAGAAGAAGATGAGAACTGAGACAGAAAGGAAGATAGCTAAGCAGGTTAACAGCTGGAAGTATCTGGAAGGAGTGCATGAGAAGAAAGGAAATCTGAGTAAGGAGACAGCCAACTGGCATAGAGTGTCAGAGGATAGTGTATAACAGAAGAATGACAACGAAACTGAAAAGTAAGATGTACAAAACAGTTGTGCAGCCACTACTACTGTATGGTACAGAAACCTGGGCAGCAAAGGCACAGGGGTGGCTCGTGCTATCGGACTGCTGGAATGCAGCCCTCCCACCTAGAAAAAACAAAAGAAAAATCTTTAAAACTAAAAAACAAAAACAGAAAAAAAAAAAACATGAGTCCTGACTCCTCTGCGCATGCGCAGACACATCTGAAGACCTCAGACTGCCTTTATCAGCAGTCCGGATAGAGATAGACAGGTACCCAGCAATCATTGCTGCAAATGCACCCAGGAATCCATGCGGTGATGACCGCACAGAAGAGGAGGTCCAGACTGCTTCAGCTGCAGGCAGACCCAATGACTGAGAGAGGTGAGCTGGCATCCAATGAGGACTGAGAGAGGTGAGTTGCTCTCGTGGGACATTCATTGCACGGGCTCGGTCACTGGCTGGATTGCTGCTTCAGGAGGTTTTGGTTCGTTCAGGTCACTGGCTGGATGCTTCGTCCATGAAACGGTGGGACATACAGCAGGTAAGTGAAGGCTTGCTTCATTTGGTTGCTGCTTCAGGAGGTTTGATTCATGCTGGCTGGATGCGTCATCCGTGAAAATGTGTGTGGCTGGATGTGTCATCCGTGAAAGTGTGTGTGGCTGGATGGGTCATCCGTGAAAGTGTGTGTGTGTGTGTGTGTGTGTGTGTGTGTGTGTGTGTGTGTGTGTGTGTGTGTGTGTGTGTGTGTGTGTGTGTGTGTGTGTGTGTGTGTGTGTGGCTGGATGTGTCATCCGTGAAAGTGTGTGTGTGTGCGGCTGGATGCGTCATCTGTGAAAGTGTGTGTGTGGCTGGATGTGTCATCCATGAAAGTGTGTGTGTGTGTGTGTGTGTGTGTGTGTGTGTGTGTGTGTGTGTGTGTGTGTGTGTGTGTGGCTGGATGCGTCATCCATGAAAGTGTGTGTGTGTGGCTGGATGCGTCATCCGTGAAAGTGTGTGTGTGTGGCTGGATGCATCATCCGTGAAAGTGTGTGTGTGTGTGTGTGTGTGTGTGTGTGTGGCTGGATGCATCATCCGTGAAAGTGTGTGTGTGTGGCTGGATGCGTCATCCATGAAAGAGTGTGTGTGTGTGTGTGTGTGTGTGTGTGTGTGTGTGTGTGTGTGTCTGGATGCGTCATGTGTGTGTGTGTGTGTGTGTGTGTGTGTGTGTGTGTGCATGTGGCTGGATGCGTCATCCGTGAAAGTGTGTGTGTGGCTGGATGCATCATCCGTGAAAGTGTGTGTGTGTGTGTGTGTGTGTGTGTGTGTGTGTGTGTGTGTGTGTGTGTGTGTGTGTGTGGCTGGATGCGTCATCCGTGAAAATGTGTGTGGCTGGATGCATCATCCGTGAAAGTGTGTGTGTGTGTGTGTGTGTGTGTGTGTGTGTGTGTGTGTGTGTGTGTGGCTGGATGCGTCATCCATGAAAGTGTGTGTGTGTGTGTGTGTGTGTGTGTGTGTGTGTGTGTGTGTGTGTGTGTGTGTGTGTGTGTGTGTGTGTGTGTGTGTGTGTGTGTGTGTGTGTGTGTGTGTGTGTTTGTAGCTGCATGCGTCATCTGTGAAAGTGTGTGTATGTGGCTGGATGCGTCATCCGTGAAAGTGTGTGTGTGTGTGTGTGTGTGTGTGTGTGTGTGTGTGTGTGTGTGTGTGTGTGGCTGGATGCGTCATCTGTGAAAGTGTGTGGCTGGATGTGTCATCCGTGAAAGTGTGTGTGTGGCTGGATGCGTCATCTGTGAAAGTGTGTGTGTGTGTGTGTGTGTGTGTGTGTGTGTGTGTGTGTGTGTGTGTGTGTGGCTGGATGCATCATCCATGAAAGTGTGTATGTTTGGCTGGATGCGTCATCCGTGAAAGTATGTGTGTGTGTGTGTGTATGTGTGTGTGTGTGTGGCTGGATGCGTCATCCATGAAAGTGTGTGGCTGGATGCATCATCCGTGAAAGTGTGTGTGGCTGGATGCATCATCCGTGAAAGTGTGTGTGTGTGTTTGACTGGATGCATCATCCTTGAAAGTGTGTGTGGCTGGATGCATCATCCGTGAAAGTGTGTGTGTGGCTGTGTGTAAAATGCCCCAGTTACTGTGTGTGTGTGTAAAATGCCCCAGTTACTATATAATGGTGGCTAGAGAAAGCAAATAATAGTGGATAGAGATACTCAGGCTTGAACCCTGTACTTTGGATGCAGGTGGCAAGGACATGAATTCCCTATCCACCAACATTTCTAAAAAAAAGTTGCAGATTTTTCCCTCATATTTGTTCTGTTCCTCATAAAATCTGTGGTTTCTGTAGCTACATTTTTCCTTGCAACGTCTGTAGTGTAGTAGTGCACTGGTAGCATTGCTGCCTAACAGCTGCAGGTTTTCTGGTTTGATTCTTGGCTGGGTTGCCTTCTGTGTAGTGTCTGCATGTTCTCCTATCTTGCAAAGAGGTGATTGGCATTTCTCTCTGCTCTGCTGAAAATTGTCTTTTGTTCCAAGTCAGACTAGTTTCCTGGTTAAATGTTTAGTTCCAAGTCTAGTTTCCTAGTTAAATGTTTAAAAAATAACAGGCATTTGAATTTCAGACTTCATATTCTTCAGAAAGTACATGGTAACACAAAATTGTTCTAGCAGTTGTCTAAGTTTATAACATGGATATTTGAAACTTGTCCCTATTTTTGGGACTGTATTCCCCCATTATTGGCTTTGTCCAGGTATTTTGTGCTAAGGTTGAGAGTTATGTATAGTGAGAACTGTATTCATTGAATGTTTGGGGGCTGTATTCCCCCCTATTACTGGCTTTGTCCACATGGTTTTTGCTCAGTTAAGGTTGAGAGCTATAGTGAGAACTGAATTTACTGAATATGCCTGGGGGCTGTATTCCCCCCATTATTGGCTTTGTCCAGGTATGTTGTGCTATGGTTAAGAGTTATCTATGGTGAAAACTATATTCATTGAATGTTTGGGGGCTGTATTCCCCCCATTACTGTCTTTGTCCACATGTTTTTTGCTAAGAGGTTGAGAGCTATAGTGAGAACTAAATTCACTGAATATGTTTGGGGGCTGTATCCCCACCCCCCCCATTATTGGCTTTGTTCAGGTGTTTTGTGCCAAGAGGTTGACAGCTATGCTGAGAACTGAATTCACTGAATGGTAGCCATTTAAGTTTGTCTTCCTCTCTTTTACAAAACAACTGATTTGGCATAGTGGTATGTTTCTCTGACTGTTTTGCACAGGGTCCCCTGGGTTAAAGATGTGGCAGTGAAATGTATGGTGGTAACACAGCATTTTATTCTAGCAACTTTCCAACATTATACAAGCAATGTTTAAAATGTGTCCCTGGTTTTTGGGATTTTGTCCCCCCCTGCAATAAATTTCGGCTTTTTCCAGATTTCTTGTGCTGCAAAGTTCAGAGATACAACTGCATGTCGAGTAGATTTTACAAGGAGCTGAGAGCTGCAGGGGAACAAAACTATAGTGCTGCTTATTCTGAGTCTGCTTGCATTAATAGCACAGCAGGTAGTGTACTTGCTTTTAATGCAGAAGGCTGTGGGTTCTACCCCCACAGTAGATAGATGCATTTCTGATACTGTACTGTGTTGTAAAGTGGGTGGATGTTGTAGTCCTTTTTGGCAAACTAGAGTAGTAACTATGAACCTGAACCTGTTATCAGTTTGCCATACAGTCCCTATTGCTATATTACTAGCTTATTATTTTTTTTAATGCGTACAACATAGACAATTTATTCCTCAAGGGCAACAGGCACTTTATTTGTAGATGAATAAACAGTGACATATAAAGTTGTTTGCTAGCAGCAACCTCTTCATTGTTACAATTTTATTTAATGTGGAATTATTTAGATGACTTTTACTACTTCAGAGATTGTGCATATTTACTGATACTGGTGGAATGTAGAAGGTTGCGTAGACTTTTATGATGGAAATGTTCTGAATTGGGTAGTTTTGTCATTGGTGCATGCATTTTGTTTCATTGTTTACTGGAAAAATGTTCAAAACAATAAATTTAAAATGCCGTCTAACAACTGTATTGTACAAGGAATATAATTTAGTAGAATCAGGAAGGTGTATCAAAGAGCACATGTATGATTCATGTCCAAGGGGCCTATGATTTGAAAACAGCCCAAAGTTACTCTTTATCTGCCATTGACAAAATGTATTTTCTTTGAATGTGGGTTTCAATGCTGTTTCATTGAATGTGAGTTTCAAGGGCAGAGAAGTGTTTAATGCTAAGCCTGTTTTCATTGCGAGACTGTGTTGCTTTGTTTAGCAGATGTCCTAGTGTCTGTGCTGTAAAATGCAAAATAAAACTTTTATGCACATTAGTGTTTATGGTAAATGGAGTGAAATAGCCAAGTAATGGATCATTGGAATGGCTGCAGGGGGGAGTGATCCATTCAACCATGATTTTGTGAGGGGGTGGGCGGCAAACTCAGACAGCCCCAGCTGAAGTATACCTCCCAACTGTCCAGATTTTCACAGAATGAATAGATTTTTGCTTCTTATTTTTGGTTTGTTCCACATATTTGTGGTTTTCTGGAAAATCATTTAGGAATTAAGTCACTAAATAATGACACGCTGAGTTTCAGACTTCATAACCTTCAGAAAAATGCATGCTAAAGTAAGACCTGTTATTCTATCAACTGTCTCATTTTACACAAGAGCAATTTTTAGTACTGTTTATATGTTCCAATTAGGCATAGCCAAACCTTTCAACTGTCCCCGAATTTGGCTCAAAATGTTGCTCTTCCCCTAATAATCCCTCTGCAAAATAGCAATTTTGGAAGAAAACATGGAGGGTTTACAATTAAGAAATAACTGTAATAATCAGAGTTATAGATACTTTTATTCCAGAAATGCATGTAGATTCTTTTATTTTGTCAGCTGCTCAAGTTAGCAGTACTATTATTAAAAAAGTGCCCTTTCTTTGACAGGTTCCCAGCTGTATTGTGCGGCTGTTCTATATTTTTGTATCACATTTTTGGTCCATTTTTCATAAAACTGTTTTTTTGGCAAATTAGTGGTAAATCATTAAAGACTGAAGTTAGAAAATAATGACAGACATTTGAGTTTCAGATTTCATATCCTTCAGAAAATTCATACTAATGCAAGACCTACTATTCTATTATCTTTCTAAGTTTATAAGAGCAATATTTAAAAATTGTCCTTATTTTTGGGCCTTTGTCCCACTTCTATGTATGGCTTTGCTCTGAGGGTGAGAGGTATGACAAATGTGTCAGGGCCATCACAGTCAGCCAGAGACATTTCAAATTGTGACCTACTTGTTGCACCCCACTCCCCCATGTAGTGACTCTGGATGTGTCCAAGCAATGCAAGGAGTAGTTATGCAGTGTAAATGTGCAGGGTATCCCCCCATCCAAGGTAGACACAAGTACTACAGTGGCTTTTCATCTGTTCTTGATTTTGCAGAATGGTCTGGTTTCTGTCATATTTTTGTACTATTGATTTATGCTTATTACTCAAAGTGCCTGTTGCTCTGTGTTTTAAGTAGCAATGCTTTAATGACCATCAGGTATGCTTGTCTGAGATCATAACATGCAAGTAAGCTTTAATAAGCATACTGTTAAAGAATTGCCAACATTGAAGCCTTTCTGTTATTGCCATGTAGAGAATACTTAACTAGATAATGTATAAGAGTTGGGTATTGAAATGCATATGACAGTATTTGTAATAAAGGACAGGATTACATTGTTTTAAGAAGTTTATTACACTTGTTGGAGACTTCCAGTGATCTCTGAGGGCTTTACCCGTAAACTAAACAGAATGCCATTCATGTGTGGTCCATAACCTGTACAGTAATCCTTTAAGCAATATATCTTGAGCTTGTTTGCTTTTCATTTTTCACTTTGATCATGTTTTCCCCATGAAACAAGTAGATAGTTGTCAGGCAGCAGGTCTTTTTTGGATAAGAAACATTTTTACAAGTGGGGGCATCACAGAGATTGCTACTTTCAGCATGTTACTTTGTACTTTAATAAAGCTGAATATGAATTATAATTAGACCTGCAGTGCAAGGAGAAGCGGTTTGAGTTGAGTGCTTCTTGTTTTTCTTATACTTTATTTTGACTGGCATTCCAGTAATGTATTTAAAAAGTAATTTATTTTTTCATGTCTCACAACCTTTTTGTTTCCATCTAGATATTAAGTAAGCTGTCAAGCAGCCAATGCACTGAAATATTTTTATTCTTTTACACTTAATTTGTCTTGATTGGACTCTCATAATGAGGGTTTGGCACCCAGGGCAGCATATTTAATTAAAGTTTAGTTTTTGTGGTTTTGAGCATAGCTCCTCCCCTTTCTAGTTGTTCGCACCCCTTCCCATTGACCCCACCCATTCGGCTATCTCCTGCAGCCCCCCTTTGATTTGAAGTCACCAGCCGTCACTGCAAAGGCAGAGCAGTTAAGAAAGCTAGAGATGATGGAATTAAGTGCCTTAGATGGGTGGTAGGAGGTGCACTATGGGTCAAACAAAAAATGAGAACAGCAGAGCAGAGGCCAGAGTAGCTCTAATTGTAGAATGGGTAAAAGATAACAGATTATGGTGGTTCAAGCACATGTGGAGAAAAGCAGAAGATAATCTGGTGAAGAAAATTTGGTATAGACAGGAAGTAGGTAACAGGAAACAAGGATGTCCAACAAACAGATTGATGGACTGTGTGAGAGAAGACCTTCAACTGTCAGGCATGACTAGAGAATGGCATTGAATAAAGAGAGATGGCGACAGTTGACATGATACCCCGACCCCTTGTAGAACATGGGGAAAAAGCGGGTTGATGATGATGATGATGATGATGTGAGATGTGGCTATGAACTGTGGGGTTTGCTTTAACTGAACTATGTTCAGCAAACTCAGAGTAAAACATATGTTTTAATTGCTGCTTGTTAGGTTTTGTTGAATAGAGTCAAACACTACTCCTTGCCATACTCTGAAGCACAGGAACAGAAAAAAAGCTGGCTTTGGAAAGTGAAATAATTGTTTATAGGTTAGTACTAGGCTAACTGCCCTTGTGGGACAATTTAAGCCTAGTGAATTACCCTATGAGATAATCAAACCCTGCACTTTGTGTCTGTATGGTAAACACCTTAACAGTTATGCCAACCTCCCACTAAAATAAAATGCACTGACTGGTTCAAGCCTTCTGGTCCACAGATCAGGGGTTGGGAGGGTGGCCTAATGGTTAAGGTGTTTGTCTTACAAGCACAAGTTGCAGGGTTCAAATCTCACAAGGGATAACTGGCTAGGCTTAAAATGGTTTGCAAGGGCAGTTAGCCTAGTACTAATCTATGAACCTATAAATATTAGGTTAACTACCCTGAAGGACCATTTTAAGCCTAAACAATAATCTATAAAGATAATCAAATCCTGTATGTTGTATTGATAAGGTAAAGACATTAAACATTACACCAAACCCATTTAAATCAGTAGTACAGTAACAAATACTGGTGAATATTTTACAGAGTGATTTTAAAATTGCTGAAATGTTCTTCACCAAAGAAGTGCATATTAAATTGCTAAAACCAGGATAGTACATTATAACTGCAATCTGGGATTAATAGTCATGAATTTCAAATGGAAGAAAATAGAATATATAGGTCTCTAAGACTCACAAGACCACATACCAGGCATTGTAATTTAATAAAAGCCTTCAACTGGTTACCAGTACAGAGTAGATCCTCAATGTTACTGGAGACACCTTTGCATAAAATTATAATACACAGTGTACTACTGATCAATAAATGCTATGCATATTTAAAGGTAACAGCTCATAACACTGATGATCTGTGTTCCTTGTGTCAAATGTTGGATGATGTGCTTACCATTGTTAGAAGTAAATCTAGAATTAATGATGATGATTGCACTTGTGCAATTAGCTTGAAGAACTGTTGTTTCTTATATTAATGAATAGACTGATGAAATAAATAATTTTAGGAACAGAACAAACAGAACACATTTAGGAAATGATGCACCTACTGTCTGCAAAGATCAGTCATCCCCTATGAAACAAAACAATGCCCTCTGACAACTCTGGAATTCTGGATACAAGTATTCAGCAATCTGAGTATCTGGTTTGTTTAGAAGGAAACAAAAAAAAAAGAAAGGAAGAAGTTCACAACAAATAACAAGGAAGGAAAAGAAACTGATTAATGACTGTAAATATAAGAAAATACGTAGTAAAAAGGAGACTGCTTTGCTATTTAACACACAGATTGCAGGGAATGATGATATTTTTCTATCTGCAACCTTTTAGTCTACAGAAAAAGGCATAATTTTTCCAACAGAGAAGGTAGAAAAAAAAAGGCAAGGGACAGGTGAAAAGGAAGAAATCAAAACTAAATTTGGAAGGATTGAAGAACATTACTGTAAGAAAAAAGAAGAGAAAGACAGATGGTGACTACATGGCTCAAGCTGTGGATTTACAATGCCAACTGGATGGGAATTTAATACTCAATGAAAACAGTGGGATTAATAAGACTAATGGTGATGAAGATCTATCCTTCATAACAATTGATAGAGCAGATATTACTGTATTACAAGCTGAAGATTATTCAGAGTTGGTGAGCAAAGATATTCTTGTAATTGGTGATTCAATTATTAGAGGAACTGATACATATGTTTGCACTGATGATAATGAACATCGAATAGTGTTATGCTTGCCAGGAGCAAAAATAGAAGATGTGAGACAAGCCTTGGAATGGTTTAATGTAAGGAAGTACGGAACTGTTTTTATTCATATTGGTACAAATGATGTCATCTGCAAGGATTCTCTGATTGCTAGTAGAGAACTGACAGCCCTCTTAGATATTATAGCTTATACTGGTGTTAGGACGTATTTTTCACAAATCACCTGTGGAAAGGATAGTCAGGTCACTGTGAATGAAAATATTTTTTGGATAAATATCTACATGGAAAAAATGTCCTGTTTTAAAAATGGAAATGTGTAGAGCATCCAAGTCTAGTTTTGGGGACAAATGTGCTCAGACAGGATGGCATGCATTTGTCAAGATCAAGGAAGAGAATTTTTGCAGCAGATATTTTGCAATATTTGACAAACACTAGGACAGATTTTTGCCAGGTGAAAAATTTAACAATTCACAGATTGCAACATTTCATGCATCTCTTTGTTTGTTTGTAAAAATCCACTATAAATCACATTGGCTCTGCCCATGCACAAACCCTGACTAACTTTCCCATGAGCAATTCTCCACAAGGCAACAATTGTATTATTCAACTAAGTGTGAATTAATCAGAATGTAATGAAATGTAATCAATTGTACCTTCTATTGTAATTATCTTCTCTTACTACTTCTTATATTAATGTCTTATTTGTCTTTGTAATATTATTGTTTAACCTGTGTGCTTTTTTTCTCCTAGGACTCCGGACTAAATGGACATGTATCCAGTCAGACCATCAAGAAATGTATATAAAAATAAATAATAAATAAATAAATTTTAGCTTTTCCCAGTTAGGGGTCGGCACAGCAGAACTCCGGTCTGCTAATGATTGGCAGTTGATTTTTATGTACCGACTTGCCAGGCCTGATGCACAACCTTCAACAAAGATACGCCCATTCACGCATGTCTCCATGCAGAAAACGCTCTAGCTGAATCGAACTGGACAGTGTCTTACTGTGAGGTGACAACGCTACCGCAGCACCAACACCACGGGTTGATGGTTGTTAATGCTAGGAGTATTAATGATAATGTTTTTTTATTGGAAAATTTGCTATTTTCCCACAAGATTGATGTTGTTATTGTTTGTGAAACATGGTTAAAGAACAGTGCATGGAAACCAGTTCTGTCAGCGTATAAATGTTTTTACTGTAACAGACATTCTAACAAAAACTCAGATGGAAATGTTATGATAGGGATCAAAGATAATTATAAGACCTGAGATTATTACATATTCAGTAATAACACCAATGCTATAGACTGTGTAGCTGTGGCAATAAAGACAACCTTGGAACATATAACAATTGTTGGAGTGCAGGGACCACCAAAGTCAAGTGCAGATGACCTAGAGGAATTCATACATTTCTTGCATGAAACACAGGAGGGAAGAATAATATTAGCTGCGGACTTAAATTTACTAGAAGCAGACTGGAATGATACTGATTCAACAAGGTTAGTAAGGTAATTATTTACAATGTATATTCAGGAACAACAATTGCTTCAGATTGTAAAAAAAACTACAAGGGGGAGAAACATACTAGACATTGTTTGTGTTCCTAAACAAATTAGTGTTACTTCGAGTCAGGTTTTGCCACCATTGATGTACAGTGATTATGGGGTTATAAAGGTTAATTTGTTGCCAGATCATTCTGCCAAACTGAAATCTAAACCAATGCACAGAAGGTTAATTACAGATTATATGGAAGCAAAACAGTCACTATGTAAAATTAACTTGAGTGAGGTGTTCAGTGGAAAAACTGCAGATCGAATGAGGAAAGTTTTGAAAAAGAAATTGTTTGAGTGCAAAAAGTCAAAAAAATGTTTTACATCAGGATCTAGGCATACAATATCAGGGGGATATAATTCCATAAGAACAAGATATCTGATTAAGGTGAGAGATAAAAATATAAGAAATGGAAGAGGGGTCAAACTACAACTTTGAAGACTGAAATAAACAACCTGGACAAACAGATTAAGCATAGTGTGAGACAAGATCAAGAAAAATTTGAAGAAAATGTATATAAAGATATCGAGCATAATAAGAAACCTTTTTATCAATACATAAGATGTGGAAGGAGTAAAAACACACTGATTGATAAACTGTGTGCAGATTCTAAAATTTATTCTCAGACATAACAGATTTTAGATATATTTACAAAATCTTATGCAAGACAGTTTGGCTCCACAAAAGGGGTGATAAGTTATCCTAGTGACATTCAAGTAACCCCAGATACTGGAATCAAACTAGATTATATTGAAAAAAACACTGCACAGACTGGATTCAAACAAAGCACAGGGAGGTAACAGAATAAGTAACAATGACCTGAGAACACTTCGGCAAGAACTTACGGTACCATTACAGCTATTATTCACTAGGTCATATAAATATGGAGAGATTCCTCAAGATTGGAGACATGCACTTATTAAACCGGTCTTAAAGGGAAAGGGAAGTAGGACAAACCCAGAGTCATATAGACCATTGTCTACTTTCATGTTGTGGAAAAATAATGGAGAAGGTAATATTTGATAAGTTATTGTCAGAACTGGATAGGTTGGGACTTGAAACCATATATCAGCATGCATATGTTGAAAACAGATCTGTTACCAGGTCCCCTTCCAAACATCTAAAACGTATAACATCTAAATTCATAACATCGAAACCATAACATCTAAAACCCAAAACATCTAAAACCTATAACATCAAATTTCACATCTAAAATGTGCATCACAGCATCAAACACTACAAATCACATGAAAATAATATCCTCTCCACATGTAACAACACCAAACTACCAAACACACTTTTTACTACATTTCTGTAGGGAGGCAAGCCCCCCTACACCCCCCATGTGGGGGAACTCTGCCCCTCCCGTAAATTAAATATACCAACTCCGAGATCGCACTACAGTGGGAAAAAGTTAATTTCCTAACCCCACTGTATCATGATCACCATAATGAATGTACACATAATGTCTAATAAAAACTACAACATCTCATAGTGATAACACAAAATTAACAGATTAAACTATAACATTTACATGTTTAATGATACACTATTACATATTATACATTTTAGATGTTATGAGATTTGATGTTAGGGGTTTTAGATGTTTTGGATTTTAGATGTTCTGGTCACGATGTTATGAATTTAGATGTTATGAGTTTTAGATGTTTTGAAGGGGACCCCTATTATGACCTATAACACGATGTTCTATAACAATATAACATCTATGAATGAAAAATTGTATTGTGATGCAATTTATATAGATTTAACTTCAGAATTTGACAAGGTCACACAAAACATTGATCAATAAATTAATACAACTAGGTATTGATGTACTCTTGATAAGATAGATAGCTGCATAGCTTACAAATAGAACATGGCACGTATCATACAGCAACTGGAGAGGTGAAATCTTGCTTACCGTCAGGGTACCCCAAAGGGCTCTGTCCTAGGCCCTTACTTGTTTAGATTGTATCTTTCAGACCTAACTTTTTTATCTGAGGTGTTCTACTGTCAATATGCAGACAACCTGAAATTGGGTAGACTGATTACATGTGTTACAGATAAGGCATGTCTGCAAAATAACTTGACTAAATTGACTAGTTGGGCACAGGAGAATAATATGCTGATAAATACTTCAAAAACTAAGCATGTGAGATTTGGAAGACATAAATTAAAAAGTGAATATTTGATACAGCACACATTGATTGAAGCTATAGACTCATTTAAGGACATGGGTATATGGGTAGATAAAGCTATGAGTTTTTCTAATCATATCAATTAATTGGTTCATGATAGTTATATAACTATAGGTTGTATAAAAAGATTTATAAAGTCTAGGAAATCAAAAATGATGAGGTCATTGTTTGTTAGTTACATTAGATGCAAACTTGAGTATGGAATGATAATATGGAAATCCTATAAGAAAACAACCATGAGTAAACTGAAAGAGTACAGTGGAAATATACCAAGGGCATCCATGGATGTGAAAATGTACATTATTATGAAAGAGTAAAATACCTGAACTTGTATAGTGTCTCTTACATATATCTAACAGGAGATCTTATTCAGGTATATAGGGCATTTAGAGACAACTACCTCTTGGAATGTTTGGGGTTATCACAAAGTACTAGAGACTCACCAGACAGCCTATGTAGAAAATTCTGTACGAATGAAAAATCTACTAATTGGTTCTCTGACAGAGTAGCTGATGCATAAAACAAATTACTAAATTACATTAAAGCAAGTACTAGTTTAGATATTTTTAAGAACAGCCTGGATACTTATTATGGGAACAAGTCTTTTGGTATGCTAGCAAGCTAGAAGGGCATTAATGTCAGTGCTTGAAATGTTTGTATGTATGTATGTATCATCAAAGGTATCATCCCACTTCTGATAACATGACTATAGCCTTAGGAACAACCATAATGAAGCCATATCCCTACAATGACCATGCATTAAAATTAATATGAGGGAAAGACAAGAGCAGGTACTTGGCAACTTCAAAACTAAAATTAGGGAAAATGGGAACATTTGCAGTGAAAGGAGAAATAGTTTGGTTAATGCAGAATTGATTTATACTGTTGTTGTTTGTCTTTCAGCTTTTCCCAGTTAGGCGTCACCACAGTGGAACTCTGGTCCGCTAATGATTGGCAGTTGTTTTTTTATGGTGCCCAGTTGGCAGCCTGACGCCCAACCTTCAACAAAGGCACACCCATTCAATGCATGTCTTTCGAACACCCACTTGACCGTGGGGAGGACATGCAGACTCCACACAGAAGGCACTCCCAACCCAAGCCGAGAATCGAACGGGAGAACCTCTTGCTGTGAGGCAACAATGCTACCGCTGCACCACCGTGGTGGTAGAATTGATTTATACTGTACAGAGTGGAATCATAAGATGCTAAAGGCAATTCCAAGTATGGTGTGCAACAGAACGAAGAAATACTGATTACCTGACCCATACCTTTCTTGCAGTTGGAACTGGGCCTGTGTTTAACTGAAAATTACCATATGTTATTTTTTGAAGAAAACCTAAAGCACACTGTTTAGTAGAAAATATGATTAGCAGAATGCTATCTGTATGTGTAAGAAAGCTTGTTAGGAAGTAAAAGTAAATTCTATAATTGTTTAGTCAAAAGAAAACACAAATGCTAATGCTTTATATAGCATTGAATCTAACCAATGTTCAAGGTTCAGGTATCAGCAATAGACCTCAACAGAGACCATTAGTGACAGGTCTTCACCTAGACCAAGGCCAAGCAACCTTCAACACACCATAAATCAATTTTGTCTTTAAACAACTCAATGCTATTAATTTGTTTAATCTCCGGATGCAAAAAATTCCATCTTCATCTCTATATTGAAACAAATTACTGTCAACTTTAGCATCCATAAAATTATTCTCCAATAGTGCATTTGTTAGGATTTAAAACTATAATCTCTAATAAACAATCAGTATCAAGATTTTCATGCATGTATTGATCCAAAGCAGCTCTCCCCTTAAATATCTATAAGAAATGGAAAGTAAGTTGCACCTTTTTAATCTGACTTCATGTAAAAGATCTGAAAGTCTTATTTTTCTTCTGAAGAACCACTGGATCTTTTCCACCTTACTAATATCAGTTCTAGAATATACACAGAAGCTTGAGTTATATTCCATAAAGTGTCTAACAACCGCTTTGTAAACAGGGATCATAACAAACTCATCTCTACAGTAAACAGTTCTTAATACAGTACTTATTGATGAATATGTCTTTCTCAACATTTTATTCACTTGCCATTCAAAGTTCAATTGATTGCTAATAACAATACATATGTGTTCATAGTGCAAGTTTTATTGAATAATAGAGCTATCCATATTATAAGGTTAGGAAAAGTTATGCTTATCCACATGCACAATCTTACACTTGGATTTACTAAATTTCACATCATTAGATTGAGCCCATTCATATATTTTATCTAAATTACACTGAATTTCATATTGATCCTTAATTGAAGTGACCGCCCGAGAAAGTTTGTAGTCATTGGTAAGTTTTCTGACTCAGCACTGATCAACAGATGGGAATGAAGACATGCACATATGAAAAAGAAAGGCACCCAAAGTTTAACCCTGAGGAACTCCCCTGGATATTGTTATTTCATCAGACTTATATCCCAGAATAGTAACTCTTGCAATCCTACTGTGTAACCAGTTTTCTATACAGTTAGTGATATGGTAGCTGAACTTCTATTTCCATAAGGCCTTTATAATTTGATAAGGAACTGTTTCATAATCCTTTGATAAGTCCAAATACACCAATATCCATGGCCCCAACTACTTTAGAAGATAAAGCAATTAAATCAGTAGTATTAGACCTACCTATAGAAACACTGTGCTGATATATAACAAAATGTGATAGAACCCCCACACGCACATAATTCTTCATTGTTGATATCCGCATTTTCTCAAAGCACCTACCAGCAAGGAAAGTCAAGCCTATAGGTCTATAACTTACTGTAACAAATACATCTCTATCTTTATAAATATGAATAACAAAAGCATCCTTCCATTGAGTGGGGGCAACTTCAGAATTCAGACAATGTGTAAATAAATGTAACAGCATTTCCTTGATTATTTCCATAGCATAAGATAGAAACAGGCTACTAATCTCATCTGGCCCTGAAGCTGAATCACAAATTACTTTAGCCAAAGCCCTCTCAACCCTCTCTAATGTTATATGAGACAATGACAATCTACCAGATTAATTTCTAAATTAATATTATCTAAGGAATTATTCCCTCGTACAAATCCCATCCCCCCAAAAAAGTGCAAACCATTCCACTAATGCACTGTTCCATTTCTAGTTTACTCTTACAAGTCAAATAAGGGTCTTAATCAAACTGCATGAGACACATAAGTAAAAAGATAGACTTCCTGAGTAGTGAGTTGTTCATACTTAGCAACTCTTATCTAAAATAGAAAAAGAATACCCAGTGTCCATATGGTGACTTGCTCCACCAATAAAAATTGAGTTTTTGTGATATTTAGATGGTTGGAAAAGAAAACTATTTGATAGTGTTGTACTAACAGAAAGTGCTCGCCCCTTTCCATCGATCGTGCTCTTTTAAAATTAGTAGCTTTCCATTTACCTTGCTAATGTTTCAGTTACCCCCTCTTTCATATGTAACTGCTTAGTGCACACTGAAACTTTAAGAATTTTAACCTATTTTTTCCATATTACCTTTAAAATTTGTAACATCCACTCCAAGACCACCAATTATTGGAGACCCCACATTCTACATCTCAGTAGTCATCTTGAGATGAGTGCTTCTGTTTTGCTCCTGGTGAGAGAAGGACTATAAGGATATTATATCCTGGTGACTGCTGACCACTGGAAAAACAAATAACTGCATCACAGTGCCAGCTTGGAATTTGTGCTTATATTTTGCTCCTGGTGAGAAGAAGAACAAAGCACATTGATTCCTGTTTCTTGATGGGCAGTGAGTGCTGGTATTTGACCTTCCTGATTGGTGTGGTTGCTACTCAAGACATCTAACAGGAAAAGACCACAACAAGGCTACAGACCCTTGTATTATCTGGGACAAGACTGTGGATTACCAACAGCCTGTGGCCTGCTTCTCATCTTGGGACTGGTGCTACTGTTTTGCTTCTGGTGAAAGAAGAAGCAAAGGAGCATTGTATCACAGCAGCATGAAGCTGTAGTGAGACCAACACTACTAGTAGCCAGGCTGTAGCCATTCAGGTGACTCCCCTCTTTTCATCATTTTTGACAAGCTAATCCTTTCTTTTCAGTAAGTACTGCTTAATTCGCTTGTAACTTCAGAATATCTGTGAAAATAACTTCATCCATAAATCATCAGAGTCTACATATTAGATTCCCCCTCAAGTGTTTGGAAGTGCTCCTCATAGATGCAGACACTCCCCCAGATTTACTATTCCTCTGTGCAGGACTAGCTTAGTCCTGCATGGAGGCGGCCGTTTAGGAGCAGGATGGCAGTGCACCATGCATAGTCATGAGGCGGAGCTGCCTGAGCTCCTAGTCTTACACGGAGCGTGTAAGAGTGCAGGGGGCGTGTCCCCCCCACAATGAAGAACAGCAGAAAGGGATCAGAAATGAGCAAGATCGCTCATAGGTGTCTGCATATCCCCACCAACAGTCCCCCTTGTGTACAACAGCAACAGTATACATAAATTAAATTAACAAACCCTTTATTTTTATTTTATAAAAATTCAATGAAAGCTAACCATAGGTGCACGGGTGTGCCCACCGCTTAGCTCTGGTTAATGCAGCTTAAATGGCTGAAGAGAATAACAAGGAAGATATATGCAAATTAAGCAGCATGGCAATAGTGTAGTGGGCAGAGCATTCGTCTTACGAGCAGGCATTCCCAGTTTCAGTCCCACTGCAACACATTCCATTTTTTCATGGCAAAGCACATTATGATCAATATTTATGTTGCAAAACCCACTAAATAACATATTTTTATAGAGTACTGCAGTAAATGCACATGTGAGATGTCAGTATCATAATGAATAAAGCATTAGTAAGCAGGTTTAAGCACCAATGAGCAGTAGTAAACATATTTAAGCACTAGTAAGTGAGTTTAACCCTGTTTGTGCAGGGGTAAGCAATGCACATACAGGTTAAGCAATTTTTAAGCTAATTCTCTGTAAGCATATGTAACTGGAGGTTAGCAGTGCTTACCCTCACACAAATCCGCACAAACATGCTTACAAATGCTCAAAAGTGCCTTAATCACTCTGTATCCAACAGCCCTTGTTCTGGCCATCAACAAAATAAACAGACATGCAGGTCTCGAACCTAGGACCCTATACACCATAGTCACAGTAGTTAACCACCAAACCATCACAGAAGTACAAAAGAATGAGGTATCAGCAAACATGTCTTCACCATACTAAAGCCAAACTGAACCTGTGAAAGGAATCAATATACAGACATATGTGCCTTAACCCACTACCTAACATAAATATGCGAATTGGAGTAAGCAGTAAGGCCAGAAGTCAGGTGTAATTGTAACAGAGTGTTGAAGTCCCCAATAAAACACAAGGACCCCATACATTGTACGTACATATGAATCATGGATACCAGGCATACATACAAGGTATAATGAATAATAACTCAATGCCAAAAAGGAATTATAATGCAAAGTATAATGTAAGCAATGCTAAGTACTGCACAGGCCAGCTTAGGAGGTGTAAGTAATGTGTAGGCCAGCTAACTCAATGTGCCCTGTGTTATATCCCTTTAAATAATACCAACCCTAGGTAAGCAGGTTTGCCCATAGCTTAGCCTTTTCAAAACTGGCCAATCAAGGAAATGTGTGGGAAATTGGCTTTACTGGTGGGACTACATCTCATAACTGATTGTAGCTTCCCCTTGCAGGCACAATGCCAGTAAGGGGAGAAGGTGTGCACTTCCGGGTGCAGCGCTATTGCATCCAGGAGTCCAAGGTTATGGCAGGACTCCTTGTCAAAGACCATGATCAGAGACTGCTGCAGGGCCAGTACCAGGGCTCCCAATATAAGGCAGAGGCCTGGGAGTGTATCACCCGTGACCTCACCATTGCCACTGGCATGCCCTGAACTGGTGACCAGGTCAGGCATCACTATGACAACTTGAAGTGGCGTAAGGGGGACCTCTTGGAGGAGTGGCTCCAAGAGGCTAGAGCAGCAGGGGATGTTCCAGTCATGTGTAAGTATCACCCCACTATGTGTGTAATAATTGCCAACTCAGGTATATCATGGATAGGTATGGCTAAATATTCCTCTTATGTCCCCCACAGCTGCAATGGAGTGGGCCATGAAATAGGAGGCCCACGTCAGTCGCCTGGTGAGGTTGTGACATGATGCAGGTCAGTAATACTCATGCAATTACTGTCATAGGAAATAAAACTAAATGTAGTAGTAAATTAATTGCCTGTATAACACCTGTATAGTTCAAGGTAAGTACTGCATACACTAGAGATTATGGCAGGAAGAGTCTCATATCATTTGTATGTCAATAAAAGTGTAATAGCCTGACAATAAAGGTCTAACTGCTGGACTGCATGTGTATACTCTGGTATCATATGGTAATGTAGATTAGCAATTATGTACTAGTACTGTAGTATTAAGCACTGCTACCCACACTGTGCACCATAAATTGAATGTATAGGAATGCCTGTATATGACAGGTGTAATCCCCAGAGGCCATTTAATACAACTGAGAGAAACAGAGAGAAAATAGGGAAAATGCAGACAACAAAACCAGAACAGCATATTCAACTGATATGTAAACTGTTGTTTTTTTAGCACACACAGCCATGGTTCGAATCCTGCCAGTGGTAGTACGCTGCATACAGAATCATACACCACAACTGTACAAAAATGTCCAGAATGTCCAGTAAAGTGGCCCATATCTGTTGCCTATCATCCTGTCCCCCTGGAAATCAGTGGGATGATCCCCAGATGTATAGGCAGCAAACAGGAAATACAAGTGATTGACACAAATCTATGAGAACAAAGCTGGCACACTAGTAACTCCACAATACCATATGAGACTAAGAAGCCATGTATGTCCCATTTACACCCCAACTTGTCAAGCTGTGGTCAGAGTAGGTTCATAGGTTCATAGGTAGGTACTAGGCTATTGGCCCTAGGGCCTATATAAGCCTAGCCAAAGGTACCCTGGCTTTCGCCACCCAAGAAAATTATTTTCCTGTGCCACTGTTGAGCAGAGCCACAGAAGTGATCCCCGGGGTGAATTTCCTATCTCCCATCCAATCATCAAGATTTTTCTTGAACAGTGCTAATGAGGAGCTTTGTTTGATATAGATAGGTAGTTTGTTCCAGAGTATGGGAAGTCTCTGGGACAGGAATCTATCCCTCCAGCATGTTCTGTTTATTGTGGTGATGAGGTTTAGATCCCTAGAGCGTGTAGCTTGTAGGGATTGGGATTTCTTTAAGTGGAGCATGTCTAAAAGCTCTGGGTTTGACATAGCTTTGTGTGTTAGGCAGAGATCACCTCTGAGTAGGCGATATGCAACGGAGTAAAGCTGCAGTTTTTTGAGATGGTCTGCATAGGGCATCTCTTTGAGGCCGGTAATCCTCTTTGTGAGGTATTTCTGTGGCCTTTCCAGTTATTGTAGATGTCTTGTGAGGTACATACCAAAAGGGGCATTGTACTCTATAATGGGTCTAATGAGTGATGAGTAGAGGGGAACAATGACCTCTTTTTTCCTGGATGAGAAACCTTTTGTGATGAGGTGTGCCACATAGAAGGATTTCCTGACTACTGTGGCAATGTGATTATCAAAGGAGAGACTACTGTCCACCTGTATCCCAAGGTCTCTTATCACACTTTCGGTGTTACGTAGACTACCACCTATGTGGTAGTTCATGGGTACTGAGTTTTTACCAAAAGGAATGACAATGCACTTTTTGGCATTGAGCTTGAGGCCATGGCTTTGACACCAGGCATCTGTCTCAGCAAGGCCCTTTTGTAGGATGTCCACATCTTTTGGAGTTTTCATTATGGCTCCTAGTTTGCAGCCATCTGCGAACTTCGTTAGCTAAAGACCTTCTGTGTTGGCCTGTACTTCAGAGAAATAGATACCAAACAGGAGAGGACCCAGGACTGAACCCTGTGGTGCTCCACTTGTCACTGGTCTGAAGCTGGATTTGGAGTCTGCTACTTTCACCGTGTGGGTTCTGTCAGTGAGTCAGTTGGCAACCCATCTTGTAACATAGAGATTTATACCTAGTTTAGTGAGTTTATCTATAATTCCAGAGTGGGGGATGGTGTCAAAAGCCTTGGCGAGATCTAGATAGGCTGTGTGAACCACCTTACCCTCATCTACGGCTTTGGTGACTGCTTTAAAGAAGTCTCTCAGGTTTAGGAGACATGATCTGCCTTTTGCAAACCTTGCAAACCCAAACTGGGTGGGGTCCTGAGTTTGGAGATTACCATTGTCATTGTTTATAAGTTCCATGATGATACGCTCCATAGCCATGCAGACCAGGCTCGTTAGGCTAACGAGGCGGTAGTTTCCAGGTTCTGTGGTGGCTCCCCCTTTGTGGAGTGGGATAACTGTTTCTGTGCGCCATTCAGTGGGCACATAGCCTGAGGTGAGGCTATGACTGAACATGGTACTTAGGTGGGGTGCCAGTTTGTTCTGTAGTTCATGTAGAACACAGCCTGGAATGTTGTCAGGTCCCATGGATGCTGTGTTCTTGGCTTTGGATAGTGTGTTTTTTACCAGTGCAGCTGTGATTACAGGAACTTTTCATTCTTCTGGTATGGGCCCTTTAGGGGATGACAGAGGGGTAAAGTTAGCACTGAACCTATCTGCCAGGATGTTGGCAATATCCGTTGGCTCTGTATATTTAGTGCCATTGTGCTGTAACTCAGAGCAGATCTGAGTGTTGCCATTGAGATTCTTGACATAGCTATAGAATCCTTTGTGGTTGTCTTTAGAGTCAGTGGTGATTTTGTTTTCATAACTAGCTTTGGAGGATTTTATGAGGGATCTCAGCTTCTTACTGAAGCTGACCAGGGAGTTTCTCCAATCATGGGATTTTACTCTTTTTTACAACAGTTTCTTTCTTCTGTTGTAGAGTTTGTTTATGGCAGGGGACCACCAGATTGGCTTCCTTTTTTTTGGAGGATAGCATCTTGGTTCTGTTAGGGATTGCACGATCCATGCACTCATGTAAGTGCTTATAAAGTGCATTTGTGTAGGATTCAGCAGTCATACCTCTATTGTCCGTCAGCATGGGTGTTGTGAAGTTTGCCACTTCTGTCTTAAGAAGCGTGAAGTTGGCTTTGGAGAAATTTTTTACTGTGGTTTCCCTAATGGGGGTGGGGGAGGGATGTGGATGTGTAGGGTGATTAGCTTCTGCTCGGATCTGACCAATGAGGAATTGACCTCTGGTCTGGAGCACAGGTTGCCCATGTTGGTAATAACCAGGTCTAGGATATTGCTGCCCCTAGTGGTGGTGTGGATAAGTTGATCCATGGCATTGGAATTTATGAATTTCAGAAAACGTTGAGCACAAGAGTTGGTACATGAGTAGTTTTCCCAGTTAATGGTAGGGTAGTTGAAATCGCCCATTATTAGGGTGTTAGGTTGTACCCTAATATTTTCCAGTGTATTAAGAAATGAGGAGTGGGAATCCTGGGGCATGGTGGGGGATCTGTAGCAAGCTACAATTTGGGTTGTGGTCTTGCCCAGAGTTAGTTGCACTTGGATAATCTCGGATGCATTATGCTGAGCAACTAGCCTGGAGATGTGGATATCCTTAATGAATATGGACACACCTCCGCCTTTAGTGTTTTGGTCCAGGTTAGGTGGTCGAAAGGTGTGGTATGAATTATAGCTTGGTAATGCAGGGGTACTCTCTGGAGCCTTGAACCAGGTCTCTGTCACTGCACAGATGTCGATGTTCTCCATTTTAAGGAATGCCTCGAGAGAGTGCGTTTTGAGGTTTAGACTTCTAGCATTGAGTAGCAATACCCTCAGATTCTTCTTGCCTGTACCTGTTAGGGTGGTGAATTTGTCATTTGAACCTTGCCTAAAAAAGGCACTATAGGGATGGCTAGAGCTTTAGCCAGTATCCAGAATCCCAGGGGCGACAGGTGCAGGCCATCTCTGGCAAAGCATCGTGGCTTGTCGATCATGTCATCCCAGGCAGACAGATACTGGATCCCCTTAGAATGACACCAGAAGCTTAGCCAATTGTTGAAGTCAATCATTTTGTCCTTGTACTGTGGTATCATTCTGGGTGATGGCAGGATGCTACTCAGGGCTAGGGTCATACCTGCCTGGGCTACAAGATCGGACAGCTCCTCCATGTCCCTTTTTATGTAGTCCAAGGAGGTACATCTCAGGTCATTCACACCAACATGGACAATGACAGAGTCATATTTCTACTTGTTGTGGAGTGACCTGAGTGCATGTGTTATGTGGCGGATCCTGGCACCCGACAGGCAGCTGACAGTAACTTTCTCCTTGTTTAGCCTGGTGAGTGGAACATCAGTGTGCCTGACTATAGAGTCACCTATGACTAGAGTGTTGGGTACATTGTTATGCCTTATGGGCTGCGGTTGAGTGGCACACTGAGTTTGTGGGCTATGTGTCATTTGGGTTGTGTTGGGGGGTGGAGGTTGCTTGTGTTTCTGCTTTGGAGGTCCCTGTTGCTTGTACAGTATGTACAGTAACAGAGTGAGATGTATGTGCATAATAGTAATGTGGAATCTGGTACTGTGTGTCCGACATTCAGGTAGTGCTAATAAACATTTCTCCCACAAGACTGTTAGATAGCAACACTGTGCCCAGAAATACAAGAATGATTCCCAATACTGGTACTGTTTACATTGGTATTATATGGCAGTGCAACGGATGCAGTTGCTCTGAATAATGAGGTATTGCATATCACTGTCACCCACACTGCCCTACAACATATAATTGTCTAGGAAATCTGTAAAAGAGTGTTGTAATACAAGGTCAGAATGCAAAAGCACAGGGGATTAATAAGACTGAAAACAGATAGGAGATGTACAGCAATATCTAAATAGCAGACACAACTGTGATGGACAGTGTTTAAGATGTAGCAGACACAGCCATGGTCTGAATCCTGGGAGTGGATGTAGGCTGCATACAGAATCATGCCCCAAAACTGTACAGATGAGGCCAGAATGCCCAGTATATGGGCCCATATTTGCTGCCTGTCCCCCTTTCCCCCTGGTAAGTCTGTGGAATGATCCCAAATGTTTAGCCAGCAAACAGGGAATGCAAGTGATTGTCAAACACCTATGAGAACAAACCTGTCACTGTAGCAACCCCCAAACTGTTAAGAGAGTAATATTTCAAGTATGTCCTATCTACACTCCCATGCCGTCAAGCTGTGACCAGAGTGTGTACAATAACATAGTGAGATGTATATGCATAATACTAATGTGTAATCTGGAAGTTTGTGTGGCAGCAGTCAGGTAGTGCTAACAAACATTGCTCCCACAGGTACGTCAGATACAAACACTGTGCTGAGAAATACAGACCATTATAACCTGTACTGGTACTATTTACTCTGGTATTGTAGGGAATTGTGAATGTTGCAGTTTCACTGAATAACAAAGTATCACTGATCATTGTCACCCACACTGTGATACATAATATAACTGTGTAGGAAAGCATGTATATGTGTGTCTCAGGTCACTAAAGGTAGAAGAGGGCAATATTCTAGATATGTCCTGGTACACCAGCATGTGGTCAACACATGGCCAGAGTCTGTGCAGAAAGAGTTGGATAGCTATGTTCACAACATCAACCCAGAATCTGGGAGTAGGTATAGAAACAGTTAGTTAGTGCTAACAAACATTCCCTTCACAGGTATTCCAGGTAAGAGGTGTATACTGCAGGTAATACCAGATCATGTGTAACGATGACAGCAGCCATATCACTGTCCAAACTAAGGCTATAGGGTAGTGTAGTAAGACTTGTAAGGTACAGATAACAGCACTGACTAGGAAAGTAGTGTGGACTGTAGGAATATACTAGTTGTTAATTGACATCTTTCTCTCCCCCCTACCATATCTCCAACAATAATCAACATACCCACCCCAACTGGTATGTAATGCCAACTATGTTCTGATACTGTCCAACTGTTTGATAAATATATTAATGGTTCCCATGCATGTGCTATATTGAATTATTCCAACATTGGTGGCATTGTGCCATCAATGTACCTGCATGCTGTTCTTGTTACCATTGTGGTCCCAGATATGCATGTGTTCTGTTTGCTATGCAACTGTTCCGTATCTGGAGTCTGGTTAATGGGAATCTCTATGCATACTGTTTTACCTACAGCAGTAATGCTTTGACTATTACTAACCCACATATGATGATGAAATTTAAACACTATAGCACGCTTGGGAAGGCCGGCCCCAGCGGACCCACCTGTCCCACCTCAGCTGGCTGTGGCACTGGGCACCAGTATGTCTGGGTCCCAACCCAGGACCTCCCTGTTCATTGGTCCTGCACCATCTTCTGGTGGAACTGCCTCAGGGGATAGGGATAGCCCCCCCATGGGAGTGGGCATGGACAGGCACCTGTCACCCATCACCAGGTCGGGGATGTGGTGTGTAGAGAGATCAACCAGCAGTTTGGTGATCTTCTATGCCAGCTCAAGGGTCACATGTTGCAATTAGAGAGTCAGCCTGGCTCTGCGCCTCAGTCCCCAGCACAGCCACCTTCGGGGCTGTGAAGGTGCAGTGGTGACTGCCCATGGGTGGGTGACCTCAGTCCCACTGTTTCCACAAGGGGGCTCATGGGCTTCCGATTTCCTAACACCCCTCCCATCAAGGTTTTTACCCCCCACGTGTATCATATACTGGCCGCGTATGCATCTTGTTTGTCTTGCCTGTTAACCTACCCAACCAACCTCCCCAAATATACCTACTATCCCTCCCCAACATCCCACTCTCACCTGAAAAAAAATGGGCAACCTGTTCCCACAATAAAATCTTGCCCCATACATAGCTGGCCATTTTGCACACATGTCCACTGGACACATGTAATCTGGTATAATTAGCATCAAAACTTATTTGTGTTGTCCTCACCCCCCCCCTCCCAGGGGTGTGAGTGTCCAAATCTACGTCGAGATTCAGTGTATATGCACTGCTGTTGCTGTTGTTGTTGTTGGGCAGCTATGGACCTTCCCTACACCCTTCCTGCACATCCCTAGCTATTTTTCCTACTGTCTTTCCCTCTTTGCACCCTTTTTTTCACCACTTTCCTATCAACCCCTTTTTCTTTTCTTCTAAAGAAATTAGTGTGGGGGTAAGCGGGAGTAAGCACTTGTAAGCAGCAGTAAATGAGTTTAAACCTGTTTGCGCTGGGGTAAGCAATGCCTACACAGGTTAAGCAATTTAGAAGCTAACTGAGTATAAGAAACTGTAACTGGAAGTTAGCAGTGCTTACCCCCACGCAAACCAGCTTACAACTGCTTTAAAGTGCCTTAATCACTCTGTATCCAACAGCCCTTGTTCTGCCCAGCAACACAACAAACAATCTCTGCAAGACTTGAACCCAGGACCCTGCATACCATAGCCAAAGTGAATTACTACTAAGCCATGTCAGAGATACATAACCCTGATGTTTTCAATAGACATATCACCCAGCCCAGTCATTCAACAGTACAGAGAATGTATTCCAAAATTTAGGTGTATGTGTGTGTGTGTAAATATATTAATATCTAAACAGATACAATATATCTGTATATATATATATATATATATATATATATATATATATATATATATATATATATATATATATATATACATATATATATATATATATATATATATCTAATGTATATATAAATATATACATATATATATATATATATACATAAATGTATATGAACATATATACATGCAAATACCTACATCTATAGATATGTATGTCTACATTTATATGTCTAAATGTCTAAATATATACGGCAGGTAATATATATGTCAGCAGATATATATATATATATATATATATATATATATATATATATATATATATATATATATACCGAAATACATCTGTAGATAACAATGGGGAAATAACATAAACATATATGTCCACATGCAACGTTAATGGGGTTGAGAGGCCCCAAACAATATACGTCTTGAATGAATAGATAAACCCTCCCAAAGCCAAACATGTCCCCCCTGCAATACACTACCAAGTGTTGCAAATCCCATAACCAGGACCAGACAAGAAATTGGCATCCCTAGGATACATATACTCAGACGCATATATGAAGATACAGATATACATAAATATATATATATATATATATATATATATATATATATATATATATATATATATATGTGTGTGTGTGTAACTACATGTACACACACAGAGATATGTACAGTAAGTTACATATGTAGTATGTGTACACAATATGGAACAGCCACTATTCCTACAGTTACACCTTACCAACTGGAGACTGCATGAGCCACCCATACAAATGACAACATATACCCACAGAGATATCAAAGGATATAACACCACACACAGGTGTGCATAAATGGGAAAGCTTTATTTATGTACTATTACAGTATGCCATGTCATAGAGTTAGTTATACTAATACAGTAGTCTGGAAAAGTTAACAAATGTTGTTGTCCAGGCCAAGGCCATCAAGTAGTACAATAGTAAATACAGACTGGGCCACAGGATACCAAACAATCAATGGTAAGTAATGCAGGTGTATAGTTCAGCAGCCTCTATCTACACTCTGTAGACAATCCCAAGGGGGTAAAGACCTCAGTTGGCACACTAGGATGTAACTGTTACATAACAAGGCAGAACTGATGCCATCACAAGCACACTGACAAACAGAACAGTCTGTATGGCAGGTGGCAGTAGGCCTGCATTTAACCAAGGTGGATTGTAATGTACAGCCATATACCTTAAGGCAGCTCACCCCTGATGGTCTTCAGGACTTTGGGCTTTCAGGATTCTCTAGCGCTCCCATATAAATATATGCATATATAGATATATGTATACATAGATATACGTATATGTATATATAGATATCTGTATATATAGCTGTATATGTATGCACATCCTATGTGTACAGATATGCCTAGTTATGTTGGTATATATGTAGATATCAATAACTATATGTGCATACATATCTATTCTGATATACCTACTACTATCAAAATAGATGTAGATATCAATACATATATTTGCTTATGTATCTCTTTCTGTATATGTGTAGGCATATATTGCCCAGTTTATGTACATATCTGGGTGTTTATTTGTATATCTATGTACATATACATATCCATCTATGTATGTCGATATGTATATCTGTATGTCTATATAGATATCTGGATAAGTGTATGTACATATATCATCACTATATGTTCTGAACATGGAGTGTAGCCCTACCTCAGCCCCTGTAGTCCCAACTTTGTAGTGCAAGGGGATGTCAGGCATGTATAGCAGGTATACTTGTAGAGTAATGCTACTGTAATAGGGATTGTCTTTACAGACATGGTGTGTGTGGAAGGTCACATCTGTTTTTAACATGTGCACCATTGGCTACTGACAGACATCCTAAGGACATCATAGTGCAGTACCACTGCTAGCACATAATGCTCTTGTGGACTGCAGCAGAGATAATGGCCAATATATGTGGACAGTCTGACACACTCTGGACAGTCCAAAGGTTTACACATAACCCCTTAGTGCAAGACATGTGGACCAATCCTGACAATGTGGATGTTAGCCAAGTAGATGGGTATAACATGTAACTACTGGTGTACATTTTCCCCCATAGGTTATGCATTCACACATCTCTGTCTGTCCTGCCACATAATAACCGCTGGTAAGGAGGTGTCATGGCCACATACCGCCCACTAGATATTGACATACATCTGTACAACATCCCACTGCTCTGTCTGATGTACATGACTGTTATGGTGGCCCAGCAGCAGTACTTCTGGCAAGTAACTGGACATTACTTCTTACTGGCTAAGTACACTAAGCTGCTAGGCATGTAACAAAGCACTGTGCAGGCTACAGGCAGGCTGGCTCAGCACTAGCCTACATTTCCTCTGGGGGAATGCACATGTACCTGCACATAGATAGCAGGCTCTACAGGCATGCCACAGCACAGAGTAACATACAACTGTGTGTAAGTGCATCACCACAACTAATGTGAACACAGCCACAGCTACATGTGGCATGCTAGCATATTATTATGGTATATGGACTATCTGTTCAACACCAACCTCAGATGTGCCACCTACACACTACCCCTACATATACTGGGCCGCTACACAGTGTGGTCCACTGCCTGTCTGTGATATGGGACATGTACATGTATGGCCCTACAAACATGGAAGCCAATAGGGTAACATACTGTGGAGCAGCATGTAACATCAGATAGAATAGGACCAAGAGCAATGACATCTACTACAGTCTGTACACAGGCCAAGTTACATATTAACAATAAACACACTGCTGACAATCACCTAAGTAGATAGACCTCAGTACTGTACACACAACCACAGAATGTCCAGGTTATGTCATCAAATATAACCCCTACTATACATTACATGTGTAGCAGTCTGATATCTCACTGGCTTGTTATCAGATATGATGTCACTAATTATGGTGTACAGTACATATGCACCCCTTACTGCATGACATATGTACAAACGTTGTCAGGGTTGTGGCTGGAGGCACATAGACAGGGCCAATATTGACATGTTGCTGTGATAACCTCATATATTTACTGTTGTAACAGGTTTTGTTGCACCATATGTCCTATGAGGGATATGAAGTCAGTAACTCTCACGGCTGTCACCATCTGCAAACTACAATCCTCACACTACCTTCTGCAATTCACAGATAGGTGCTCTGTGGGTAACACATGAAACAAAAGGCACCACACACTGGCCAGTCTGCAGATGGCCCTACAGATGGGTGTTCCTTCATTAACATAGCAATGACATGGCAGGTATGTAAACATGTAGGACAGCCATACCCACACACACCCTGTTAAATCAACATTACTCCAAATGCAGTATATCAGCACTTACAGTTTGCAATCAAGTCAGGCACATCCCCTCCTGTATGTTGACCTGTTTCCACAGTGTATGTTTTTAGGGGTAAACCCCAATCTATCTGAGATGCTGTTTGCCAAACAAATGATCGGGTTTCTGCTCACAGTGAATGAAAGACCCAACACTAACATGATGTTTCTAGATATTGGTGTGTGTTTCCATGCAATTGGCTATGGGAATTTTACCACAGCTGTTTCACATCCAATCAGCTAGAGGAGGGCTGCAATTCATGCAGAAACCATCAGCTGATCCTAAACATCACTTAAAATATGCATGCTGCTGCCTAAGCAAAGCAGGTGTAAGTCTCCACATCCACCAGAGAGGGAGTAAGAGAGGCAGACAGAGGCACAGAAAAGCCAGGGAGGGGTGGGAGAGTAAAACTTACGCATGTTTGTGTCACACACTAACCAGTACAGGGTATCAAACCCCCGACGACTATGCAGTGCTATCACATGTCCATGCAATTATTGGATTCCCCACATAGGTTACATGTTTTGGAGCCCTCAGAACGTATATGTGATGGTGAGTGACATCTGCAACAGGGATAAGGTAGCTATGTGGTAGGTTGGTAGGTGTAGTACCCATGCCTGCCCACATGAACAGGTGTCAGTGTCAACACAGCCACACTCACACAGGGACGCACACACATTGCCACACTTGGCAGGGCCAGGAATACAACTCATCACTAGTGGGATTGCCACAACACAATACTGTGCAGGTATCACATTCACCACAGGGATCATACGGAGGTTATATGTGCAAAGGGTATGTGGAGGTGTCTGACATCAGACAGCATTCTTCAGTATGCCAATGGG